>NW_012103721.1:1839285-1917336 GCF_000951045.1 Mandrillus leucophaeus
TTACAGGGTTAAATATACATCTCAAAAATATAAGAATAAAAATGAGAAGAGTAGAAAGTGTATAGCTTTCCGACAACAAGGTGGAGGAAGAGGAAATAGGACAAATAAAGTTTGATAGACAAAAGGTAGAGGGGAAGAAAAACCAAATCACGAAATATTTCAAATGACAGTATATGGGATGCTATAGTACACTGTCAAGGATATTTCATTCAATGTTAGCCTCCTTTCTGGTGGCAGCCTGCATTCACTAACTGATCCCAGACGCCTTGCTTCAATTCAGGACAACTCCTAAAGACCTTCCCATCTCCAGAGCTCTCTGTGAGACTGGCTGAGACCTCTGGGATTGCATTTCAACCTCTCCTTCTTCCCAGTCTTTCCTGTACTCCCTCACAGGTACTGTTTCTGATTATTCCTCAAAACCTTTTCATATGCGTATGCCTGTCTTCTCTATCTTAACGAATGTCTCTCAGGGGACCTGATTTCAGACAGTTGGTGCCAAATAGACAAAGAAAGCGGAACTTTAAGGGTGGAATTTTGGAGCTGGATCACCCACCAGGTGGCTAACAGTTAAGATCTCATCATTGGTAGCAAATGAAGTGTGGAAGATCCTGGAATACTGTGGCAACACATTCTGATTACATTTTGTTGCATAACAAATATATGCAAAGCTGAATGGCTTAAAATAACTATTTTATTGCCTCTCATGATTCTGTGGGTTAATTAGGCTTAGCAGGGCAGTTCTCCAGCTTCAATGATGCTGGATGAGGTTGTAGTCATTTGGAAGCTTAATTGGGCTCATTCACTTGTTTGGAAGCTGAGGCTAGCTTCAGCTTTGAGATCACCTGGAACTGGTGACCAGTGTGCCTGTAAGTGGACTCTGCACAATATGGCAGCTGAGTTCCAAGAGGAACATCCCAAGAACACACTTTCTGAGAGACGAACTAGAAAATACAAGATCGTTTAAGGATTAGGCCAACATTTTGTATAGTACAGCATCTCTTACACCATATTCTATTATCAATGCAATCACAAGCATAGACCAGATTCAAAGAGAGAGAAAGCAGGACATGGAACATGTATATGGAAGGTAGGGTAAAACTGAGGCCTACTTAGGAGACCAGCTAGTGCACAATATAATTGTTAAAATTTCACTAGTGGTGAACTCAGAGGGTACCATAGTGAAGGAAAAGCACTGATGGGTGCAATACCTCAAAAGTTTGAAAAGTTTGGGGAAAGTAATAATTACAGACAATGGAATCAGATGCATTTTGCTGCATGCAACCAAGGCACTAGAGAAAGAAAACAAAAGGCTGAGGATGATTAATCATGAACTACAGGCAAAGTGAGAAAGCTGATGGGCTTCCTTGGCAACTTTTGAAGAAACTCTCAACTGCTGCAGCTGGACAGCAGAAAGAGTGGTGGATCAGGTACAGGACTTATTTATAAAGCTGGCCAGTTGCAAAAACACTGAACTGTCAATCTTGGAAGTGCTGCTAAATCCAGGTCAGGTCCTCTTTTGGAAGGAGTCTTGAGATGGGAACTTAACTGGTTGCCACACTAAAGAAATTTGAAACCCCTCATTTCCCTGAACCACCTGCAGAAGTGGCCCCCTCCTCCCTATTAAAGGCTATTGCACCTCCCTTGACTGAAGATGTTACAGAGACCTCTGGCTTATCAGAGAGTGTGCATCTTCTTCAGGATCTGTCCCACCAATCAACAAAATCAAAACTGTTTTTGGAAAAGACCATTAAATTCAACATTTGGCAATTATAAATGAAAAGAAAACTAGAAAATACGTGGATAAACAACATTGTAAGTGCAAAAGAAATTTAAAATTATATTAGAGCAAGAATCATAAGAAAATATTTTTATTATCTTTATGCCAGACATTTAGAAAACTAGGTGAAATGTATCTCTTCATAGAAAAGTATATAATAACTAATTCAAGAAGTACAAAGGTAGAGCTAGAAGTATTATGAATCAAGAAATGAGCAGTCAACTAAAATATTCTCCTTAAAAATACCTTAGGTCCAAGTAGTTTCATAGAAGAATTTTGTAACACTTCAAGCAGCAGACACTTTTTATATTATATATAAACTACTCCAGCACAGAAAAAATTATGAAAAGCTTTGTAAGTTATTCTATGAGAATAGCCAAACTCTGTCATTAACAAAGGACAAAAAATTTACAAAAAAGAGAAATATAATTAAATTTCTCCTCATGTGCATGAATATTAAAATCCTAAAGTAAATATTAACATACTAAACCCAGCAGAAAATTGAAGAACACTGTACTTCATATTCAAGTATAAGTTATTTCTGTCTTAGACATTTGCAAAAATAAGAGAACAATTGCTTCTCTGGGCATATATATGATGAATAAAGAGGCAGAAGTTTCAGGATATGAAGAAATTTAGAAAATAGAATGTTATTACACTAACCACTTATTCTATACCCAATATTATATTACACAAAATTCAAAAATTGTCACCGTGGTTTCAGCCTTTGCTTAGGAGATTCTGTTTCTTTTTCTTTATTTCATTTATCTGAACTAAAATTGACTCCTTTCCTTCTCTCTTTATGGGAGATAAACAGATCTTTGTCTAACCTCTCCTGGTGCAGCCTGTATTGGCAGCAGTTCTAACCAGTTATTGTTCCATTTCCTTGTTCACACTGGTTAAATGGTAAAGTTCCTCCCTGTTCTTTGGTAGGAAAGGGAGAGGAAAATTTTGAGATGTATACTTACAAGGGAGAGTCTAACCAAGGGTTATTCAGAACACCTAGCTAAACATTAGTAAATAAATGTATATATCATTATTAGTAGACTAAAGGAGAAAATCCATTATATTATATTCAATACCCTTTAATGATTCAAAAAATTAGCAAGCAGAGACCAAAGGGATATTTCTAATAAAGGATCTTTCATGAAATCTATAGAAAATACCATAGGTGATGGCAAAAATGTGAGAAATATTCTCACTAAACACAAGAACAAGAAAGGGGTACCTGTTGTGGCTATGGCATACTCAGTGTAATGAAGACATACAAGAAAGAAAAAAGAGGCATTGCTATGGGAAACAAAGAGGCAAAGCTGACACTTCTTTTTGCAAACAATATCACTGAGAAAATGGATCTCATTGAAAAATATAAGGACTTAGAATATAAAACTCAAGGGACTATGTAGATATATATATCGATCTAATTATATATTTACCTAGCTATATAATCTCCTCTTTCATAAGAAAGAGAAGATACCACAAAAGAGCCAAAAAAATCTGAAAAAGATTACCAATGAGAGAGGACTTTTATTTAGGTATAATTACATGTTACTAGGCCTATGCTAATTAAACTTGAAGAGTTTAGAAACTGGAAAATGGGTCAATAAAATTGAATAGAGTATATAAGCAGATTCATGTATATATAAGACTTAAATTTATGATTAATTTGTTTTTTAAGTAGTGGGAAAAGATTGTGTCATCATTGAATAGTAGGAATAGTAGCTATCAATATGAATAAATAAAGTAATATAACATTTATGCCTCACATCTTTTGCTAAACTTCAGATGGTTTAAGACACAAAACATTAAGCAAAAATAAAAAAGTGTTAGAGAAAAATAAAGAACACTTTTTAAAGCTATGGGGTAGCAAAGGTCTTAAGTGAAACCTCGACCCAGAAACCTAAAGTATAAATAACAAGTTTCACCTAAGAAACTTAAAACCTTCTGTATAGTGGGGATGGGGGGACAGAGAAAAGATAAAATACAAGTGGCAGAGATGAATTACTGCAGCACATTTAGTAGACAAGTTATTAATAACCAGAATATATAAAGACTTCTATAAATAATTTAGGAAAAGGCAAACAACTCAACACTAAAATGAGTAAAGGATGCCAGATGGTAATTCTCAAAAAGAGAAACAAAAGGGCCAATAAACATGTAAAAGATATTCATTCTCACTGGCAGTCGTGTGTGTGTGTGTGTGTGTGCGCGCGCATTTGGTTTTTCAGTTATCAGATGGCATACATTATCAAATTCGGGACGGATATAGGGAAACCGGCACATTCATATACAGCAGATAAGAGTCTTTTTTGGTGAAGTACTTTGGAAAGGAAATTAGGAAGAATATATTCTAAATCTTAAATTCCCTTGGCCCAACAATTCTGGCTCTAGCAATATATTTTCAAGCAGTACATTCATGAGTGCCCAGTGATGTCCATTCGAGGCCATTCATAACTTCATTGTATTAGTACAAAACTAGAAACACTAAAATTTCCATCAATAGGGGAAAGTTGCGAAAGGAGTATCATATACAGCACATATAACCAACCTATATTGCATGAAAAAGTTTCCAATCACATTTTTGTAAGTTCAAGTAGTAGAATATGATCCCCTTTGTGTTAAAAAGTCAGTAAAGGTATATGTAAATAGATGTAATTACATGGGAAGGGACAGGAGTATACACACCAGATGCTTGACAGTGGTACCATCTGGGAGAGGAAACCAGGAAAGGCATACTGCAGGGGTTATTTCAGGGTTTGCTCTCAGTATTTCTGTATTTTAAAAATCTTTTACCAAGAGAATATGTTCATGCATTAGTAGGGTAAATCAAAAGATAAAACAATGAAAGTAGTGAGGTAGCAAAAAAATTTCCTTTTTGGTCCCTAACGATATCAGTCTGTGATGGACAAACTGGCCTCCAGTTTGGCCATTCTGTTGATTTTGGCCATTTAGTAATCATGCTTTGAGATACAGCCAAATTTTTAACAGATGCAGAGGAAAAGCAGCAGCACATTTCTCAAAGCAAATTATTCATCACAACAATCATGTCAAAAGCCTTCTCTTTTACTAGATTATTTACCTACCTTCCATATTTTTCCCTAACTGGAATTAGAATTTTCCTTCCTGAAACCTCTAGTTGCTAAGCAACATTTTCTTCTCTGTGGAGCATGGTTGCTGTACTATACAGCTTTTCCTCAACTTCATCTTTCTCTTCTTTTTCTTCTAATCATCTCTCTCACACACACATAAACACACATGGAATTTTCTAGAGTTTGTCTATGTACATAATGTTTATTCCTTTGTTCTGTAAGAAAGTGTCTTGTCTTTTTTTATTGTTGTAAACTCATAACCAAAAGAATGAAGAGAGGCTTCCCTTTTCCAATTCTAAGAGGATAACAACTCCAGAGATGGCGTTGTTATCCTCAGAAGAGGATTGGTCTGAAGGTTAGAGTTTGGGGATAAAGTCCTAGGTCTTACACATTGCTTTAGGATGATGGTTCTCAGATGGCAAAGACCTATTATAATTCATTCAGTAAATAGTTATTGAGCTACTACTATGTTACAATATTCTGAATTTTGAGAATGCAACAGTTGGTGAAAACAGTTGCCACTCTCAAGAAGATTACATTTAAAGCTCTGTATAAAATGAAGGCCTATATCTGCTTCCAGCTTATTCAAATTCTACCGTAGCTTCCAACTACATTTTGCCCTGGACAATGGCTGGACAAAGAGGCAGGGTATGTAGTGGGTGTGCACAAAGCCTCTGCCCTTCCTGGGTGTTGAAGAAGTGAAGGGGTGCAGGATGTTTTCCTTCTCTGACCAACAGAGCTAGAAGACTGGCAGTGGACAGGCCTCAGGCAAGGAGCTGAGCTCTGAAATTTTGGCCCCTGGAGAGCCTTGGTCCCTCTGGAGGAGCTGCTGGTTTCCTTGACCCTGGAATGCCTATTGGGTATTCATGTGGAATACCCTCATGCTGTTTGAGAACCATTGTTATGAACAAAGCCTGCTCTGCTGGGATGTATATGTTCTAGATCCATTACTTTGTAACAGTGGAAGCTTGGGAAAGTTTCTTAACTCCTCTTTTGTAAAATGAAGATAGTAGTATCTAGATCAAAGAGTTATCATAATTAAAAGTTTTGATTTTTATAAATTGTTTAGAATAGGACCTGGAGCATAATATGCCAAAAAGAAGATTGACTTCCTATTCCATCAGCCAGCCTCTACCAGTTGAGAGAGGAGAGAGCCTTGTCTGGGAGAAAACTATGCTTATCTATCACTGACTTGCAAGAGCTCATCATACCATCATTTTTAAAATTATGTTCATAGCACCCACGTAGGTCAACCTCAGTGCTAAAGGTAGTAAAAGCCAGTTCCCTAAGGGATCAATCATTAGGGTCCCAGAACAAACAGCGCTTGTGACAGAGAACTGCTGATAGACAGAGACCACACATTTAACATCATCAACAACAAAATAATGACAGCACTTAAGGGCATTTAGTCACTGCACTAAAATATACTTCCTGGAAATAAAAAGCACTTTTTAAAATTTTTTCAAATTTAATATGATAGAATGAGCACTGTGGTGAATTAAATTATTGTCATGGAAAATCAAAGTGTAGAAATGTTTCAAAACATGGAGCAAAAAATAAAAAGCAATAGAAATCCTGAGGGAAGAGAAAAGTGATTTGGAAAAAGTATCTAGAAATCAAAATATGTAAATTATAGTAGATCCATAAGAGAGAGAGAAACAAGAGAAAAGAGGCAATAATTAAATACTAGAGAAAAATTCTCTGGCTTCAAGACAGATTTGATTCTGCAAATTGAAAGTTCTCACTAACTTTGAGCAGGAGTGACTGGTAAAACATGTCCACAATAAAGAAAAAAATTAACAACATAAATTTCAAAACAGAAAGAATTAGTTATGAAAGAAAAACGAAACAGACTGACACTGATTTATCTGTGATCCTTGAAGCTGGATGACATTTAAATAACATCCACAGGCTAGTGAGAGAAAAGAATTGTAACCCAATAAGCAAGAAATCACAGATAGTATCAACAGACATCTCTTCCAAGGAGAATACTCAAAACAACAACAACAAAAAAAAAAAAAAAAAAAACACGCGCACACACACTTTAGCCAAAGAAATGAATCAGAACAGAAATCATAATGTAAGGAAAGGTGAAGAAGAAAGAAAATGATGGTAAGAAATGAGCTTTGCAATATATATATATCTCTCTATATAATGAGAGATGACTTGAAATAATAAAGGGCTTTGAAATAAAATGGAACTCTAAAATAATACAAATCAATAGTTTATAATTAAAGCACAAAATATTTCCCTGTGACCTTTGTGTTGAGAATGAGGAGGAAGGAGGAGAAGTAAAAGAATTCTAATCATTGTTTAGAGAGAATAGGGAATTTGGGCATTCATCTCATTCATCTTTTGAGGGGCAGCCAGGGATTAGAGGTGCTTTGGTCAGTGGGGAGTGTTTCCATTAGGATTACCTTCAGCTATACACAACAAGAAATCTGACTAAAAGGGGGCTTGTGTTTCTCTCATAACAGGAGTCTGGAAGCAGGCCATCCAGTGCAGTTCCACAGTGCTAAGAGGGGCCTAATCTCCTGCATTCCCACTCAGTCCTCTTTCTTGTTGCTTTTGTCATCATCACCTGGCTACTCTCCCTTTAGGCATGATATCTGTATTTTAGGCAGAAAGGCGAGGAAGAGCAAAAGGCAAAAATGCATTGCCGGCTGAGTCTAGAATTGTTTACCCCAGCGCCGTACCCAATAAATTTCTGCTTCCATATCATTAGCCAGGGAGTGGTCCGTGGGCCACTTCTAATTAAAAAAAAGCAAGGGCAATCAAGTTTGCAACACCCCCTGCCTCCCGAAATATCTGCATTCTGATTAATAGAGAAGAAAGGGAGAATCAGTTAGGTAACTAGCAGTGTCCACAATTGGAACACTTAATAAGTTGCTTTTATATCACAAGTGAGAATTTGTACTTGAAATGAGACAGTAACCCCCAGTGTAATGGATAAAGTTGAATAACGTTAAATTTCCAAATTAGCAAGTGTCAAAAAGAGAATAAAGAGTGGTTGGATCATACCAAGAGAAAAAAGTAAAAGTAAAGAAGGAAACAATAAAATAAAATAAATAGTAAACTTTAGTAATACGGCAGAAAATATATAACTTCTTATTTTAAACACGAATGAACCAAATTGCTCAATTTTGTTTAAAAAACAAAACCCAACTGTATGTTATTTGTAAGAAATATTGCTAATGTGATAAACTAAAAAAAAATTAAAAAGGCAGAGACATTACCAGGAAAATGTAATAAGAAAGAATCAGAGGGAAATAGATACATTGAACAAGATAAAGTTGTAAAATGCAATCACTTCTCAGACAAAATAAGCCATTGTATAAAAGAAAAGACACAACTTTTGAAGAAGGTATAATAAGCAGATACATGTATGCATCAGATAACACAATGACCGAAAACACTGTGTGATAACTGTTATAACTATAAAAATAACAAAAAATTTATAGGGAAATTTTAATATGTCACTTTGATAATTAATCCACTCTAGTAGAAAAGGAGCTTATTTTCTAATAGAGTTGTTGGGAATGAGGGAATGAACAGGCAAGTAGGCAACTATAATATGGGAAATAATTACTATGATAGAAATGAATACAGACTGTCCTGAACCCAGTTTCTAGTAGATGGCACAGTCACAAAGTAGGTTAGACAACAATGGTTTCTGCCATGTAGAAGTTCGTAATTATGGCAGATAGTTCCATTATGGGAAATGCTTTAAGGTGAAGTTTTCTGTCTATAGAGTTTTTCCTCATTTAAGAAAATACCTTCACCAATACCGAATACCAAAGTAATCTGCAATAACACGTATGACTTTACTAAATAGGAAAACATTTTGAAAAAGATAACATACTTTCTCTTTTAGATCATTGATATCGTTCATTAAATATTTTTAATGAAGTTTAATGAAGTAAATGTCTGGACGAAACACTCAGCTAATTAATCATTTTTTCTCATTATATGAGTGTATAAAACAGGTGTTCACAGGTCCTTTAAAACAATCACTGTTCCACGATGTGGGTGCCGATGAAAGTTACCTTTGCTGCTCTAATGATCTGCTTGGCTGACAGGTTTGGAGGGGCTCCCAAGACCGACTTCATTACTTGAGTTACTCACCGTTCCTTAATTTCTCAAGATTTGACAATTTCCTTACCATGCTCCCTTCCTCCTCCAAATTTGTTCACTTTAAGGTTTTACTTCCTGAGCTTATTCTGATGTAGTTATTGTTGTAGGTCTCAATTGTGATTCAAATACATGATCGTTACTAGAGCAGTTGTTCATATTGAGACGTTTAATTTTGCAGAAAACAGAACTGAGAATTATACAATCTAATGTTTTGTGAAAGACTGCCTTTGTAAAATGCCAACATAGAATGATGCTTATGAAATAGATACACAAGATTACTTTAAAAACCTCTGAATACAGCAATTAGAGGCAAACTCTTTTTAAAATATGTGTTCGATTACATGAGAATATAACTGCATCTCTGAATTACAAATTTTGTGGTTTTTTCCCCCTTGATTGCCTCACTTCTAGCAGCTTCAGTGAATGCTGAGCATTAAAAATCACTTAGCCATTTTTCAGATCATTGCTAAAAGTTCTCATTCTTTGACTCTGACCCTGACAAGCTGATAATTAAGATCAACAGTGATTTTCAGTAAAGTTTTTACCACGTCCTAGGGAGAATTCTGTAGATCTACAGGGCCGTTTTGGGTCATCACCGTGATTGGGGACTGCTAATTACACTTATTTATTTTTGGCAGCTTTACTGATACATAATTAATATATTAAGAACTGCATATGTCTTATGTATACAGTTTGATGAGTTTGGATATATGCAAACACCCATAATACCATCAACACAATGAAGATAGTAGATACATCTAATAGCTCACAAAAGCTTTCCTTGTATTCCCTTGTTTTTATTTTTGGTTTATGTTTTGTGGTAAGAACACTTAATACGAGATCTATGTTTTTAACAGCTTTGAAGTGCACAATACCACAGTGTGAACTGTAGGCACTATGTTGTACAGCAGATCTCTAGAACTTACTCATCTAGTATAACTGAAACTTTGTACCCATTGAACAACTCTCCGTTTCCCCAATCCCCAGAAACTGGCAACCACTGTTGTATTCTCAGTTTCATGAGTTTAATGATTATGGATACCTCACATAAATGAACGAAGTCATGCAGTATTTGAGATACCTATGGCTGTCAAACTCATAAAAGCAGAGAAAACAGCAGTAGTTGCTACTTTCGTTTAGTGAACAGAGTGAGAAATGTTAGGGGTCCCGCAATACAAGGAACAGTTGTCCACATTGAAGAATTGTCTCACATAAGCATGACTTTCCAGCACCGTGACAGATGTTTATGCAATTGAAAGAATGGTTTATAATTAGTTGAGTTTAAAATACTTGACATATAAACACACAAAATCTTTAAAATACAATCACAAAATATTTCTCATGGTTTGAATACTTTTCAAAAACACAACTGAAATATTGACCATTATTTTAGGAAATCGCATTATGGAGAGCAAGGCTGCTAGTGGATTTTGAGTTGCCAATACAATACACTACTATTGGCCTGCCTTTTAATGCTTAGTTCATGTGCAAATATGTAACAGAAGACATTGAGACTCCTTCTAACAGACTTAGAACAAATATTTTTAAATTAGCAGGGGCAAATAGCATTTAGAAATTTTACTGGATCTATTTTAAACGTTTTATTTTAATTTTCCTATTATTGACCTCCTATGTAATTATAAATTATAGCTCAGAGGCAGGGCGTGGTGGCTCACACCTGTAATCCCAGCACTTTGGGAGGCCGAGGCGGGTGGATCACGAGGTCAGGAGATCGAGACCATCCTGGCTAACACGGTGCCCCATCTCTACTAAAAATATAAAAAAATTAGCCGGGCGTGGTGGCGGGTGCCTGTAGTCCCAGCTACTCGGGAGGCTGAGGCAGGAGAATGGCATGAACCTGGAAGGCGGAGCTTGCAGTGAGCCGAGATCGTGCCACTGCACTCCAGCCTGGGCAACAGAGCGAGACTCCGTCAAAAAAAAAAAAAAAAAAAAAAATTATAGCTCAGAACAAATCTAGGTTAGAAAATTGTATCTTAAGATTATTTCTTTGGGAGTTACCTGTTACTCTTACTATTTTCCTGTGCCCAGAATCAACCACACAACCTGTGTATGGCCCTTGATGTTTCTGTTTGTTTCAGTCCATCCTCTATCCCCTGTTTCTCAGTGTCAGAGACAGAGGTAATCTTCTATCATTACCTGTTGTTATCCCCATATCATATGAGGTTAGCTCACCTTTATTGAACACAAATAAGTTCTGTTATTATATATCCCAGTGCTGGGTTTTAATTTTATGTCTTCTGTACCTCTGCTCTATGATTCTTCTGTGTTCTTGTACTGAAAGTGTCAGATTAATTTATCTTAATCCAAATGTATTCATTTTCAACAAGTGCATATATCTAGCTTGCTCAGTATGTTTTCTGTTGTAATCTCATTTAATATTTACATATCTATATATATAATTTTATGAACTATTTTCCCTTTTATTAAACTGAGGACCTTATATTGATTTTAACAGTATGTCATTTTCAGGTTTTAATGTTTCTATATTTAATCAAAGAACAGTGAATGGGACATCTAGTTTGATAGAGTTAAGAGCCACAGATCTGCTATTTCCCAAAGATTTAGTGGATATGGGTATGATCGTGATTGTGGTTATGGTTGTGGTAAATGACTATGGCAATGTTTATGATTACCTTAGGGTTATATAACAAAGTTAAACCAGAATATCAGCTAAGTACTAATCCATAACACTTCAGCAAAAAAATATATATATATATTTTATTTTTTTGTTTTTCCTTTTCTATTCTCTTTTTTCAATCATCCCTGCCAACATATTTTCTCCCTTTTTTCTTCTAAAATGTTCACACTTTCCAATTTCCAGTTCCCACTTCAAGTGCTATTCACCCTTCCTGGAATACCCTTCCCCCATAGTCTGTGTTTCAGGGTGAAGTCAAACCCTATAACAGTGAGGACTCTCTCATTGTCTTTATTAAAGGTAATTTTTTTAGAATCTGAATTTCCTTAGCACTATTACAAAGCAAATATATTTCTCTTCGTACTTACTTTCTTCTTTATATTATTTCTATTTATATACATGACTTACTTTGTCATAGGAATTCATAAGCTCCTTAAAGCCAGAATGTTTGCTTTTGTTTGTTATCCCCCTACTATGTGCTTTGCCTGACCAAATGAATGAATAATCTATAATCCACCAGGAGCCTTTATTCCTGGAAATTTTGGACATTAACTAATTGTTATTTTCAATATGACTATTTCAATATTTCCCATAACTATTGTTATTTTCAATAAGACTGTTACTTAGTCTTAAAAGTAATTGGGCTTATACAAAAATCTGCAATGTACAGGATTTCAGTGAAATTGCGAAGAAAAAATATTAGTGTTTCACATACAAACGTTTAGGTCTCCTAATAACATTTCTACTGAAACTTAACTATGGTTCACATTTCTGAAGACTGTTTCCAGTGACAAAAGAGGAATGGCCCTATTAATATCACTGTGGAAAGATCACATGGTCTAACAGAATGGATATTTCACAAAGGAAGATGCTATTTGGATTAATGGGTAGGTGGAAACATTTAGTCTAGTTCTTTCTTTAGCAGTATGCTGTAACAAATTGTACTTGAATGCAGAGGCATCTATTAGAGCAAATTCTCTTCGTAGAATGTCAATGATTTTGTGTACTTCTAATTCCTCTCTGTCTTGAACTTCTGAGCCTCACAAAATAAAAATCTCTTATTAGAAAAAAAAGCAATTGAAACCAGACCCTGAGGTTGTACCTCATAAGGTTATAGGGGACTAGCTTTGGGAGAGTATAACCAGAGATCCAGCACATGGGGAGTCTCCAGGGGCAGCCCTGCAGTGACAGCCAGGGGTCTTACAAAACCCACTCTGAAGAACAGAAACACAGATTCTGTAAGGTGAAGCATAATCAGTGCTACAATTAAGAGGATTTTCCAAAAACTTTTAATGGAGACCATGTATAGCTTGCCAAAAAGGATAAAAAACAAGCAGTAACACTCAGTAATTAGGCTTTTATATAAGCCTTAGTGGATATTCACACCAAAAAAAAAGTTTTAGTCAATTCATGTTTTCACTTTTTATTACATCTATATTATTTCAAATGTACATTTCTCTCTCAATCCCAGTGATTCGGATGCAATTCAATTTTTTTTTCTGTTTTGGATAGCTTACTGCTGTCACATGAATAAACTTGTAAAATGTGTGCACCTTTTCTCTGCCTTACAAAAATAAGTAATCTATTGGTTAGGGTCCAGTCAGGAAAACAGAAACTGTAGTTATTTTAACAGAGTAAATTTCACTTAAGGAATTATTGGAGAATGCAAAGGGAAAGACTGAAGTAACAGATACAGAAATTATAAGAGTCAGCTGCTATCTTTAGGGCTGGAAGAACAAAGGGAAACCTTGAGATTATTGAAACTGACTAGCTGGTGCTGGTATCTCAGGAGTGTGGAAGAGGGACCCTGCATAGCCGAGACTCAGAAGTCTCAGGAAGGCCACTGAAGGGGCACTTGCAAGCTGGTGCTGTTATCTCTAAGGAGGCAAATGAGCTCGGCTCTGGGAGTGTAAGAAATAAACTGCTGCTGCCAAGGTGAAGAATTGCTGTGGTGACACTGCAGGAGCAGGAAACAAAACTGGAAGGAAAGAATCTTTTCTGCCTCTGGTTTTGCATTCTGCCTCTGGAGCCCCAGTTTGGCAGGAAGCCAGGTGGTGAAGAAACACAGAGTCCAAAGTTCCAGTTCCAGGATCATAGAGAAGAGTGGGTTTGAAGCTAAGAAATGAAAACTAATAAACAGAAAATACCAGAAACTACTCTTTTACATCTTAATGGATATGTGTACTACAAAATTTTAACTAATATTTTAAGTCTTCATTATTTATATATTATACCAATGCAATTTCTTCAAAAGGGAAATAATAGTTATAATAATTATAACAATTATATAATTATTAAAATAATTATAACAATTATACAAATATTAAAATAATTATAACAATTATTATATAATTACATATAATAATTGTAATTGTTAGAATTGCAGTTGAACATCTTTGTTAATATCACATTAATCAATTTCTAAGGAGTGATTTTTCTTACCTTATAACAAATAATGTATTACTTATGTCATAATTTTGTTCAAGTTGCCAATGATACACTGAACTATTTAATACCTTTGCTTATGACACAGTGTAAGAATTCATTGATTAAATTACAGCCTTATAATCAGTCTTTGCTTATCAATTAATCTCCAAGGTTTTCTCCAAATGTGATTTTTTTTTTCAAATATTGGTACTAGTTATGAAAAGAATATTATAAAATTATAGCATGAAATAATATAATTTTATCTAATTAGAAAGCAGTCTTTATGAATGGAACTATAGAAGTGTTTTATTTCCAACTTTGACTCTAAAATATATACATATATGTTTTTCTGTCAAGCTACATACTTTGGAATAAATAATGTCAGTATTTTTGTAATAACTGCTTTGTGTCAGATACTGACATGCTCATTACAGAGAAAATCCTCATTACAAATTTTTGAGTGAGGTATTATTATAATGAATGGGACTGAGGATCTAAAAGCATGAGTAATTTCCACTAAAATCACATGGCTAATTAATCAGATACCAATAATTAAGCTTTGTTATACTGCCATTGACATCAATTACTTTGTCATTTATATTAGTTGCCTAATCTTACCATTGGTAATATTCAAACTTGTTTCTTTCTCTAAAATATTATAATTTTTTTCAAAGAATGTAACCTACAATCTTCACAATTCTCTCTTCACATAGAATTATGTCCTTATCAGTGGTTTATGACGCATACTACTAGGCGAGTATAAATCATGATCATAATCTAATCCAATGATGGAATAATAAAGTCTCAGAGTTGGAAAGGACCCCAGTAACTAACACTCAATCTGATTAACAAATCTCTTCTTATAATACACTAAAATTTATTGAGCCCTTGCTCTTCCTAGGCATAATGCTATGTGGTTTACAGGCACCGTCTCATTTAATTCTCATCACAAGACAACCAGTAAATCAGTATAGGAAGGTTGCCAGATACAACACCAATGTACAAGATTTAATTCTATTTCTAAATATAGGAAACAAAAATGAAAAACAAAATAGCACCATTTATGATATTATCAAAATTCACTAAACATCTAGGAATACATTTATTAGATAGTAGGAAGAATTTCTATGCTCAAAACTATAAAATATAATCCTAGCAATTTTGGAGGCTGAAGCAGGAGGATCACTTGAGTCCAGGAGTTCAAGACCAGCCTGGACAACATGGCAAGGCCTCATCTTTACAAAAATAATTTTTAAAAAATTAGCTGTGCATAGTGGTATGCACCCGTGGTCCCAGCTACTTGGGAAGCTGAAGTGGAAAGATTGCTTGAACCCAGGAGATCAAGGTTGCAGTCAGCCATATTCACAGCATGGGAAACAGAGCAAGACCCTGTCTCAAAAAGAAAAAAGAAATACATGACAGGAGTTAATAAACCATGCATAGGGACTGGAAAACTCCATGGTGAAAAGATGTTGATGTCAATTCTTCTCAAATTAGGATATACATTTAAGTTCAGTCCCAGTCAAAATCTTAGGAAGTATTTCATTTATTTATTTATCTATTTATTTATTTATTTATGTTTTTGCCAAAAAAACCTGACAAGCTGGTTTCAAAATTCACAAAGAGGTACAAATAGTTAAATACAGTTACAGCAATTTTAAAGAATGAAACTAGAGATATTACAAAAACAGATATTAACATCTATTAAAAGGTATATTACTTAAGACAAAAGTCTATTGGCACACAGATTAGCAAATTGATGAGTGGAATATAATGGACCCTGCAAAAAATCATGCTTACTTTCTGGCAAAGATGACACTGAAATGTTTTCCATAAAAATAATTTAGTCAATTGGATATTCATATTAAAAGTGATATATCTTGACTTGTACCTCACACCATACATAGGAATCACTTTCCGATGAATTGCAAATTTAAAAGTAAAAGGTAACTAAACAAAGCCTTTAGACAAAAACATGGAAGAATATCTTCAAGTCTGTGAAGTAAGCAAACATTTCTTAAACTGGGACAAAAAACCAGAGGAAGAAATAGATACATTAGATTACATTAAAAATATATGACTTTTGTGCATACTGCTAAAAAAGCAGTCATATGGGATGACTCATATCTAGTAATATATACAACTCCTACAAACCAGTAAGAAAAATTCAGCCAGCCAAAGAGAAATATAGATAAAAGACAAACAGATACTTTCTGAAAGAGGATATTCAAATAATCAATAAACATACAAAATGGGCTTTACTTCAGTAACAATCAGGGCAATGCAAATTTATATTTAAACCATAATGCAACACCACTATACATCCACCAAATTGGTTAAAATGAAAAAGAGAGAAAATAGGAAATGTCAATGAGGATGTGAGAGCACATAAGCACAGAAGATTGTAAAGAAATGATTAGACTTAAAATATTCTGTTTTGTATTGATAGGAGGTAGGTAGAATTATTGATTAATTTTAAACTTAAAAATATAAATATATTAGAAATGTATATATCTGAAAAATTAAAATATTAAAAGAATAAAAATAGAATATACAACATTCAAATCTCTAGAGGAGGAAAAAGTAAAATAATGAAAACTGAATTATGCTAATATAAGGCAATTAATAAAAAGAAAAGCCATGGTAAATAGAAAACATAAGCTAAAAGATGTAAATATTAATAAACCTGAACTTCCAATACAATGCATAAGTTAGTCTTTTTTCCTTTTCCCAGAAAAAATAAGGTAATATTTGGCATCTGCCTTTCAAAAATAGGAAATGATGCTAGGAAACTAATCTTGTAAGCCAGTCTGCTGCCTTAAGCAAAAATCTTCTTACTGCTTTCTCCTTTAGTATTGTTAATGGATGAGACGCAAGGTTTGAAAATCCCATGGCTTTTTACTTCTTGAGGAGAGAAAGAGAAGGAAAGGATAAAGGGAGGAAAGAGAGTGGTTTTAGCAGGTCTCTGTTCTATCTAGTATTGGCTTTGGCAGGGAGAAAGAGCATGAAAGAAGTGGGGGCAGAAGAATGATCTCACCTACTTGGTGGGTTGATGACGTCAGCAAAAAGCCAACTGGCAGGTTCTGGCTGGATTGTCTTGGAGGTGCAGGGGGAAGACGAGAGTAGCTATATACAAACTAAAGATATCACATGTTCAGAGCATATTCAGATAGCCACTTCAGAGCTTAAGTTGAATTTTATAATCCTGTTTCATGATTCTTTAAGTAAAAGCTTAAGGTGAGATTTAAGTATATATTTTCCAGATATCTATTTTAACATTTAAATGATTGCTTATAGTCTTAAATAAGAATATTAATTTTACTTTTTTTCTTTTACATCCAGATTCCTTTGCTCAGTTCTATAGAAATAAAAATTTAAGTTACTTATTTTAAAATATCTGTTTCCCCGGTTTTTAAAAATTTTTTACAATTTGCTTTTAAGTAAATTCAACAAAAATCTTTCATAAAGGATTACTACATTGGTCTATATTCTAGCTTGCCCTCTTCTACATACTCTGCTCCAGATCACAGTACAAATAAAGGTTTATGCAATGAAATTAAATCCCAGGGAAAAAAAAGGGAAAGAGGATGCTGTCAAACATTTTTATTATGCCCCTTAATTCTGCTACTTTTTTGTATTAGCAGGAGTTGGGTAGAATTATTGGATTGATAATTGACACCATCTCATAAGAACTGTGACATCGTTCTCATAATTTATGAAAGTCAAATATATCAAAAGCCTATTCAAATGAACAAAAACTATAAAATACATGAGAAAAGCACTTTAGAATGCTCTTCCTCTCCATCAAATGAAAGAACAAATACGGAATTTAGATCTAATGAATTTATAGTTCAACATCATTCATTTTCATTAATACCTATTATTTGTTGTTATTAAGAAGGCGAAATTTTCCTATAATTAATAAATGACAGTAAGTTTTATTTTATATGGATTTTTTTATCTCTTCAATAAGGATGCCATTTTGTTTTGGTTTAACAAATATATGTCTTTTTACCAGTAACATCCTTCTCATGAAGTAGATTTAACAATTTTTTTGTGTCATCTCATTATATTTTATTCATGATAAAATAGAATTTCATAAAAATACAGGAAAACTAAAATCACCTATAATTCAACTATCTAAATATAATTATGCTTAATTTGTTTAATAGTCTTTTACATGTTTTTACATTTACATAAAATGTTTTAATGAAAGTGAGATTATCTTGCACATTTGAAAGCTCACCTTTTTAACCTCATACCTTTTGAATATCTCCTCATCAATCAATAAAAATGTATCTACAATTAGATATCCCATAATTTGTCTCTTAGGATAAATTGTCAACACTGTGTACTCAGCTAGGTGTTATTTTGGTATAGTTTGATTTTTATATATTTTATAGTATTTGTTCATTTGAATAGGCTTCGATATGCTTGACTTATGTAAATTATGAGAATGATATCACAGGTTTTCATGAGATGGTCTGAATTATCGTTCCAAAAATTTAACAGGTATAGAAAGCCACATTTCATTGTCCATTCTTAAACGGGTTCTCTGAATGTATCAATTAATCAACACATTTTAATTTTTTCTTTGTCTATACAGATAACTAGGCAAATCTAATGATCCTGAGGATATTAAACTCAATCCTGTGTGTTTTTTTAATGGTTTTCACTCTTAAAAACTTGTGTGTGGCTGACACTGCTGTTGCCTACCTAATATCTATTTTCTCTTTCTTAATTAAAGATTTCCATCTTTGTTCAAAGTATTAGTGTGTCCAGTGAAAAACATGCAATCTCCCAGCCTCCCTTGCAGCTAGGATGTTAATCCTAGTGTTAATCCTCCCAGTCTTTAGTTATAAAAGTGGAAGCTCTTTTGTACTGATATTTAAGCAGCAGAGCCAGAGCACCCTCATCCCCCAATCTAATTTCTTAATTGGAGACAGAAATCAGCTGTGGTTTATGCATATCTAACTAAGACTCTATCTTACCTCTTATGGAGGAATCTTTCAGCCAATGCATACTGAAACCCTGGAGTATCACAAACAAACTTGTCTACAGGGCCATACACGTAACAAAAATGTGTAAATGAAGTTTAAATAACATAGAGACAGTGAAGCTGTGATGAAGAGAAGAAAACAAGTACAGCCTAAGGCATTCATGTTCAATTTTTCAAGAGATATTTTCAGCCAAACAAATCAAGGTTATGGGTTTTATTTATTTATGGGCACCAATTTGCAACCTCCACTCTCCTCTGTGCTCAGCATTGTGCAAGATGCTGGTGGCAGGGGGGATACTGGACAGCCTAAGACCACTGTACTCAAGAATTTACCTTGGGTAGTAAGATGAATGGTCATGAATCATTGACAGCAATACAAAAACAGTACATAATTATCTACTAGGGTATTCAGTATTGACCACAAGTGTTGTAGGTGTTTTGAAAAAGGCATGAGAATAAATTCCGGGAAAATTGAGAATGTTTATGAGAGAGATGGCCCTTGATCTTAGAGTATGAAGGCTGGATAGAATTTGGTTACTCACAGTGATGTGGAGAATAATGGAAAGCCAGAAAGGGAACCTGGAATGAAGACATAAAAATGGGAATGAGACTACTGTGTTTTTGTATGGGACAGTAGAGATTGGCCTCACAGAGAAAAGAAAACATTTGGGAGAATGGTACAAACTAGGTTTGGATAGGTAGAACAGGATCAGGTTAGTGAGATCTTTGGAAAATACGCTATTAGATTCCAGACAGCAAGAAAAACATAAAAACTGTAAAAACAAAAGAACATTGAGGGCAAAAAGTCTGACACAAAAGAAACAGCTTAATAAGAGAAGTACTCAGGAAGATTAATAAAAATACGACAGTAAACACTTTCCTTAGATAACTATGCCATTTATTCATCCATTCACTGACTTCTGCATTCAATAAACATTTGATCAGCATGTATGTATGCCCCAAAGGCTAAACTAGGTTCTAGAGTTACAATCCTAAAACAAGCAAACAAACAAACAAAACAAAAATCCATGCAATTGGGTTATACAGAATGTAGTGAGAAGACCTTCAAATATCTAGGAGTATTCTTTTTACAGTTCTCTCAAAACAAGCTAAAATTATACGGTGAGATTTCCTACTCAAAGGACATTTAATATAGTTTTGGATGTGCTAGCTGACTTAATTAGGTACCAGAAAGAAAAGGTATAAACAGTGGAAAGAAGAAAGCAGATATATTATTTCTAGATAATAACATTGTACTTCAAGAAACCATAATAAGAGAGTGTAATTCTCTAAGTGGAATATGAAACTAACACTGAAAAGTCAGTAGCCTTTTGGTTTTGGACTTGTATTTGTAAGCAACAGTCCATTACAGAATATAATGGATGAAAAAATTGCAGTTACAACTAAAGAATGAACTTTAGAAGTGTATACAATCTACAGGAAGAAAACTATAAAGTCTACTGAAAAATTAAGAGAAAACTTTTGTAAGTGGAAATATCTACTTGTTTTTGGTTAAGAAGACTAAAAATTATAAGGACTTCTATATTAGCTTGTAAATTTAGCATGTTCACAACTAAATTACTTCACCTCTCTGTGACTCACCTATAACATAAGGGTAATAATAAAACCTACCTTATGGAGTTGTTATGAAAATGAGTTAAGACGTAGTGTGTGGTAAGCACTATATAAGTGATAGATGGATAGATAGATAGATAGAATACCAATGGATTTTTTATGGTAGGGGCTAGGGGGAGACAATATTCTTTGTTTACATGAAAAAATAAACTTGTACTAAATAACTCAGAAAATTCTGAAAAATAAGCTCAAATATAAATTAAAAATTTGATGCTAGCATAGATTGAGTAAACAGAATGAAGAATCCAAAAACAGACTCAAATGTCTATGGGAATTTAGTATATGATAAATATGGCCCTTCAAATCAGCAGGGAAATATGAATTACTTAGCAGATGAGATTATAGCAAGAAAAGGACTATCAGTAATCAATTAAGTTGATACCAGCTGACTCAAGCTTATTGAGTATGTACAGCTAAGTTTGGGTATATAACAGTGGCCACTGAAAACCGTTGAAGAGATGTGAGGAGATGGACAAAGTCAGTTATTCTTTTGGTTAGAAAGCAAACAAATTTCCAAACAAATGTGTACACAAACACTGATTAAACCATCAACAGCAAACAGCACAAAACAATCCATTACCTGCTCTGTAAACCTGATGAAGTCCAGTTGACTAAAGTTTGAGGTGCTTTAAAAGATGCACACGAGGTAGACCTGACAACATTCATGAGGAAAGATTTTGTTACTCATATAATCAGCAGCATCATATAATCAGCAGCATCATATACTCAGCATCAACCAATCTTAAATCAATGGCTGAATCCGGAACTGTTTCAAGATTCAAGGCTCTAGCTCCATCCCTAAAGGTACAAAGCATGGCCTCAAAGGATTCTTAAATCCTGTTCATGCGTGAGTAGAGAGTGTCTCTAAATTTTTTTGACCTATCCATAGATCTTAAATACCTTTAATTTCATCAATAAGATTGTATTTCTAATTTTCATCAAGCTACTGAGCAGGTAACAATTTTCAATATAATTTTTCTCAATAGAAAACAATTTCTGATATCCACTATACTAATTAGAAAAGCATGGCTTGATGGAGATTGGGATAACAGAAGAGCCTGTGGTTGCTCCTTAGGAGTACTGGTTTTCTGATGTAACACTAGCTCATCTGCAATATAGCATAAGCTAAGTAACACACATGGCATCATAGTATACATGCAAAAAAATCTTCAAAGTATATTATAGATATAGTGACAGTTGAACTCATACATCACTTTTTAGAGCCAAATACATCCCAGGTAAAGCATTTTTTATGTAACGTGGATTTTAAAAGGTAGATAAGGTTACTAAAGATTGCTAAAAGAAAATAAGAGGAACATTTTGAACTCTCTTATTATCTCTCTTAACAAACAAAAACCAGAAGCAATTAAAATAAGATATATTTGACTTCCTAAAAATAAAATTTTAACATAAATTAGTTCAAACAATAAATAAAAATTAAGAAAAAATATTTGCAGCACAAAAGATAAGAACTAATGTCATTAAGATAATAAGCTTGTACAAATCAACCATCCAATAGAGAAACAGGTAAAGAACATAAAAAGTCAAATCAAAATGACACTTATAATACATGAAAGAATGCTAGACCTTATTTATAACAGAGAAATTAAAAATAAAACTAAATGAGTCCAGATTTTTCAATCAGGACAGAAAAAAATAAAAATTTGATAACATATGTGGTATGGAGAAGCCAGACCACCCATACATTCAGTGGGATTATAAACTTGCAAATTAGAAATGTCTCTCAAAATAGTAAGTATTCATACTTTATTCCCCAGCAATTACCCATTTGGAAATTTATTCTGCAGATATTTATCCTTTATGTACGAAGAATATATACTAGACTATATATTACCACACTGTTTGTAGTAACATAAAAGTAAAAACCATCTAAATTTTCACCAGTAGGATATACGTTCAATGCTGCTACATCTACACAATGGCAGTCACAGCTGTTAAACATTAGTATTTCTAAATAGAAAAATCTCCTATGTATATTATTATGTGAAAATGAAGGTTCAAAAAGTGTATGTGATATGCGAACCTTCAAGAAAAATTAAAAATTTAACATCTGTCTATATACACATGTATAGCACAGACTATATATAGAGTGATTCACATTAAATTGGCTGTTCCCCAGCAGGTGCCTATGGGGAGAGAGACAAGAGACTGGCGATGAGCCATCAACCTGTTTTTGCCATATACCTTTGTATTTTATTTTATTTTATTTTTGCTATCTATCAAGTATTACTCCTTCAAGGGAATGTGTGAGAGGGAGAAGGAACGAAGGAAAGACAGAGGGATGGAAGAAATGTTAATTTTAGAATTTTATCAGCAGTCAATATTAAGATTTTTATCTTTATGACAGCTGGAATATCCACTTTCCTAGCATTGCTAACTATTGTTTTGGGATTGAGTGGTAAAATGAAAATATGGTCAGTTATTTTATTCTTAACATCAAATGGATTTTCTTCTGTGAGTCAATAAATGTCAGTATAAATGTACATAAGAATGCTCATTTATGATCAATTTGGTTCTCTCATTTTCTGTATTGAATGAAGACCAGCGAAGAGAACATTGCAACAAATGGATGTAAGACTTCTGTATGGAACTGTATCAATCCAATGATTTTGAGGAGAGGAAGACGTAATTATTTCATGAACAACTTTTTGTGGGTAGGAAGCAGTTCTTGGAATGGAATGTTTATTTTTTTGCTGAGAAAACAGGCAGTAACAGTGCTGATAATTTATTATAGTGTACCACATATCATTATGAAATGAAATTTATTTTACTTGACATAAAATGATAGCAATTCGCTCTGTTGCCATGTTCTGTTTATTTCTGGATAAGATTTAATCTTATTTCGAATCTAAGCAAGTTGCTTATATTGAAAATAAATGGATTAAAATGGATAATGAGAAGTGAACAGAAAAACTTTCACCCCCTGTCAGATCCAAACAATTTAATTAGAACACAACACACTCTGGTGGAAGATTTCCTATCAATGCAGCCTTTAAAAAAGTTCCTTCTTTCAGCTGTGCCTGTATTTTGCATATACAAGTTAATTAAAATAATAATAATCTAGTGATAATGTATGATAGTTTACCTTGGGCTAAATTTTATTACTATCTCATTGTCTAAATTTTATTATTATTCTATTATTTTTTTATTTGTCATATTTTATTATTATTTCAATTATACAAAAATGAATAAGTCATAGGTATTCTCTCAGAGGATTTTTAATTAGAGACAGATAAAGTAATAATTACAGTACTATGGGGAGATTTCTAGTGGACAAAGGTATGTAAACACATGCATTAATCGTTGCTGTCATATAAAACTCCATAAATTGACAGTAAAACATAAAATAAAGTTAAATTATTTTAAACATATTAACCTACATAAAAATGTAACAGAAGTAGACATAGAGATAAAATGTATAAAGATGAAACTCAGATGAATGAGTAGTGAATAACAGCAAACCTGAAATATCATAAATTTAAGATTACTCCGAAGAGTCCCATGCTGCTCAGTTCCCATTGAACAGAGTTCCGTGTTCAATCGTCAAGACTACAGAGTAAGAAAAGCTGGACAAAAGATAATATTTGCTCCATTAGAGACTACAAATATATATATATGCTTGATTTTTTTCAGGTGAAAAGTACTGATTCTGCTAGTGTTAATGGCTCACCCCTTAATCCCAGCACTTTGGGAGGTGGGTGAATCAGCTAAGGTCAGGAGTTCGAGACCAACCTGGGCAACATGGTGAAACCCCATTTCTACTAAAAATACAAAAATTAGCTGGGCGTGGTGGCGGGTGCCTGTAATCCCAGCTACCCAGAAGGCTGAGGCAGGAGAATCACTTGAACCTGCGAGGTGGAGTTTGCAGTGAGCTGAGATGGTGCCATTGCATTCCAGCCTGGACAATAACAGCGAAACGCCATCTCAAACAAAAAAAAAGAAAGAAAGAAAAGTATTTATTCCATTAAAATATTTTAATGATTGTATATAGTACTGTTTCAGGATTGATAGGTGCATATTTTTGTGCAAAAACTGGCAAAATAATTGGCAGCAAGACACATTTACATGACTTCATTTCTAGGTTTGTAATAGTCTCACCTATGAACAGAACCAAGGCACGTATTTTATAAAATATATTTTAAGTGAATCTGTAAAGCCCTAAAGATTCAGCAGTACCTAATTCTGCCCATAGCACCTAGAATCAATGGGGAAAATAGAAGGTGAAAACAGAATTGTTAAAAATAAATTCACCAAAGTTTTTAAGGAACCAGATATACTATCCATGTCTTGTGTGATTATGAAATTACCTCACTCATGAAATTTTCATGAATAGACCCATGAGACTTATGGTTGTATAACATAACGGACTTGCTTGGAATGAGGACATAACATGAATAGATGAACAGAAAATGGAGCAGAGGAGACAAATTTCCTACATTCTGAATTTGATTGTTCCTAGTCGATAGTCCTGTGTAAATAAATAAATCAGCAGCACTGATTTAAACCATCGCCAGTCAATCAATCAATCAATCACACCTCTGGTTCAGCAAACCCACTCTGAAAGTCAGCTGTTCTCTAAACTCCATGCTAAGTATCAGCCAATCCTTAAAATCTCTCAGTTTTTAAAATTAGCCAATTCTTAACCTTCATATTTCCCCAAACTCTATATGGTTAGCTTTTTGTTTTATTCAGAAAGACTGTCTCCTAAGAACATATTTCTATCTTCCAATAACAAGTAATACATTTAGCATAGTTTCAGATATATTAGTATTTATCTCATCTTGCTTCCCACTTTCTACTCGATTGATAGAACAAAATAAAATGTTCAGAAATAGAGCTACATTCACTCTTAGATTTAATATGTCATAAAGGTTGTATATCAAAAAGTCAAAAAACATTAGACTGTCTAATGCATGGTGCTTGGGCAATTGGGAGCCATCTGGAAAAGATAAAATAAGATCCATGCCTCAAACTAAGCACCAGAGTAAATTTCAGATAAATCAAACATGTAAGTGTAAAACAAAAATAAAAGTACATGAGCTGCCTGTGATGGTCCAAACCTGTAATCCCAGCCAGTCTGGAGGATGAAGCAGGAGGATCTCCCGAGCCCAGGAGTTCAAGACTGTAGTGTGTGATCATTGTTCCCATGAATAACCACAGCACTCCAGCATGGATAACATAGCAAGACTTCCTCTCAAAAAAAAAAAAAATGTATATACATATATATATATAGCACCCATGAATAACCACAGCACTCCAGCATGGATAACATAGCAAGACTCCCTCATATATATGTATGTGTGTGTACATATATGTATGTGTATATATACACATATGTATATATGTATGTGTGTATATATGTATGTGTATATACACACATACATATATGTGTATATATACATATATGTACATGTATATGTATAAAGTAGATGGAAGAATTCCTTTATAACCTTGGATTTGGAAAGGACTTTCTAGGACTTAACATTCAGAAACTATAGAAGAACAACTGAATTAAAAAGAAATGACCTCCTGCCTGGTAAATATATACCATAAATAAAACCCCAAATAAATAACTCTCTGAGAATAAATATTTGTGACTTATGTTAAAAGAGCCAATCTGTCTAATTATAAATATTCCTTAACATAAATAAGAAAAGGTCAATAAATTTATAGAAAAGCAGGTTAAAAAAAGGGAGTTCACAGAAATAAGCATAATTTATTATTATGCATATAAAATTATTTAAGCTGACTAATAAATTGGGCAATGTAGATTGGAACTACATTAAAATATGACTTATTTATTATGTTGTAAAAAATACAAATTTGACAACATTCTGATGACAAAGCTATGAACAAAACCAGTCTACTTGTAAGAGTAAGAAATTGTACAAACACTTTACAAAGAAATATGACTATTTGTCAAAGTTATAAATGCATTTGCCTTTTGACCTAGTAGACATACTTCCGGAAATTTATCCTACCGCTAAACTAGAACACATACCAAATAAAGTCTGTGCAAGACTTTTTACTGCCGCATTGTTTATTACAGCAAAAGACAAGAAACAACCCAGGTGTACATCAGGAGTGGACTGGTTAACTAAATTATGATATGTTCACTTGAAAAGTAACACTATTCAAAACTGGGTGCGGTGGTGTGCACCTGTAGTCCCAGTTATTGAGGAGGCTGAGGTGGAAGGATCACTTGAGCCCTGGAATTCAAGGCCAAACTGGGGAAACATAGCAAGACTCCATCTCTAAAAAATTAAAAAATAAAAAGATACTACTCAATACTATATCAATATTCAGGTGAAAACATCTCAAGGCTATATTATGGAGTCAAAAAGCAAAATTCATTGCATGCTACATATTATGCTAACATTTGTATTAAAAAGAAAAAATGCATACTTAGATTTGCTGTGTTTGCATTAAAAACAACTGAAAAGATAACACAAGAAATTAGTAAGAAGTGGGAACAGTGAAAGTGATTTCGGGATGAGGGGGGAGCAGTAATTTTCAATAAATACCTTTCTGTATTGTTTTCATTTTTGAATCATGTGGATCTGTTACACATTGAAAAATTATTCAATGTTGACAAAATATAGAAAACGATGAACTTGTACCTAGTGCTTTACTATACTCCTTTTTATTGGTGCTCCAGTCTCAAAAAAAAAAAGTAATGATAAATTATTTGAGCTGTCAAAAAAAAAAAAAAAAAAAAACTATGCAGAATGCTTACATTTCCAAAGTTGGATCTAATAACATACATCTCAGAACAGTGATGGAAAAGCCTCTGTGGTACCAGCGCCTCTCAGCTAAGGAAGTACTTGGAAGCGTTGGCTGGCTCTTGCTGTGTGAACCTTATACAATTGATACTTTTCCTTTTCACACCAGTGAGACAAGAAGGATGTATCCATCTTCTTTTAGCAACTGGCATACTCGGATCAATGCTCTGTGTCAACAATGACACTGTGTTACTGGAATAAGCACTTGTAACGCTAACTTAACCTGTGCTAAATTGTGAACTTTGTAAATTCTAATATCACTTTGATTTTGGGAAAAGTTGAAGTTTTAGAAAAGAAAAGATGACTTTTTTTTTTTTTTGGAGACGGAGTCTCGCTCTGTGGCCCAGACTGGACTGCAGTGGCGCCATCTCGGCTCACTGCAAGCTCCGCCTCCCGGGTTCACACCATTCTCCTGCCTCAGCCTCCCGAGTAACTGGGACTACAGACGCCTGACACCACGCCTGGCTAAGTTTTTTTAATTTTTTTTATTTTTTAGTAGAGACGGAGTTTCACTGTGTTGTCCAGGCTGGGTTTGAACTCCTGAGCTCACGCAATCCGCCTGCCTTGGCCTCCCAAAGTGCTAGAATTACAGGCATGAGCCACCGCTCCTGCCCAAAAAGATGACACTCTTAAAGGCACATATTTTATTTGCAGAACTCATGCTTACCCATGGTTGCCATGAGATTGGTTGGGTTTACGCTGTATAAACTACCTTGCTCCTGCCAACTGTCATCTTCCCTATATGAAATATTTTAAATTGCAACTTTGTAAACTGTTGTAATGAAATAATTTTAATTGAAGCACATTAAATGTATGGGGGATGTAATTATCCCTACATTTGGAGTTGGGAGTTCTTTGAGACAAAGAAGAACTTTAGCGTTTAGAACAGAATTGCTTTCCCAAACCTGCTCACAGTTGAGAGGGTAGCGATTAGAACTAGTTCCTGAGAAGTTGCATGGGAATTTCCAGGAAGACTCTACATCTCAGTGGCAAAGAATGCTGTGCCTAATACCTGAAATATCAGAATTTATCACTGATTTATTGAGCCATGTACATAAGAAAATTAAATACTGTTAAATTATACCAGTCTGAGAGCTGGGACCTAGTACGTGGACTGATAGCCTTTCATGGAATTAAGAAATATAAAATTATATATTTTATTAATTGAGAAATACTGATTTATTTATTTAGGGTGATAATACATACACAGTGTTGCATAAATTACAACTTTAAGGAAGGACAACAGAAACCTTTCACCTTAATTATAAGCAAGCAGTTCTTCTCTTATATTTAGAAATATGAAAAATGAATCCAATAGAATAAGTAATCCACCTCATTCTAGAGAACATTTCCAATGTGCCATTCACAGAGGGGGAATACAGAGAGCCCTCACAATCACATTGAGCTGAGGAGATAAGGCTGAAATTTTAAAACCAAAGCAGCTAGAATTTGTTGGGGGAACACGGGAAGAAAGGACTTTCACAGAAAGAGACCTCTAAGATCTCTAGAGGGGTCCACTTGAATCTTCTGCTGATAATTGATCTATGCATGCATGTGAAGAAACTACCTAAGTCTGGGGAATAAATCACTGAAAGAAAAAAGTAGACAAAACAATTTTCTTGTCAAAAATATAAACGGATAGAATTAGTGCTCATTTTCATCCACCAGAATGGAAAGATTTTCCAATATATGGGTCATTGGGTAGTGTCATCAGAAGGTTACTGCTTTAGTAGTGAGGCTAAATCAGCCCTAGAATAATCCTGCTTTGGGCCTAATCTGAGAAATCGCTAAAGCAAGCCTCAAAAGCAGCCAACTCCTTTCACGTAAATTAACTTATAATATATAGATCAGGGTGGAAATCAATGAAGTAGAAAACAAAAAGAGAGAAAGTTAATAAGCACAAAAGTTGAATTTTTTCTTTGAACTGAATGATAATGATGACACAACCTATCAAAATCTCTGGGATACAGCAAAAATGGTGCTAAGGGGAAAGTTCATAGTGTTAAATGTGTATATCAAAAAGTCTGAAAGAGTGCAAATAGACAATCTAAGGTCATACCTCCGAAGATCTAGAGAAACAAGAACAAACCAAACTGAAATCCAGCAGAAGAAAATAACAAAGATCAGAGCAGAACTAAATGAAATTGAAAGAAACAAACAAAAAACAATATAAAAGATAAAACAAAAAGCTGGTTCTTTGAAAAGATAAACAAAATTGATAGATCATTAGTGAGATTAACCAAGAAAAGAAGAGAGAAGATCCACATAAGCTCAATTAGAAACGAAACAGGAGATATTACAACTGATATCACAGCAATACAAAAGATTATTTCAAGCTACTATGAACACCTGTACACACACAAACTAGAAAACCTAGAGGAGATGGATACATTCCTGGAATTATGCAATGCACTTAGATAAAACCTGGAAGAAATAGAAACTCAACAGACCAATACAAGTAGCGAGGTTGACTCAATAGTAAAAAAAAAAATTGTCAACAAAAGTAATGTCAAGGACCAGGCGGATTAAAAGCTGAATTGTATCAGACATTCAAAGAATTGGTACCAATGCTATTGACACTATTTCAAAAGATAGTGAAAGAGGGAATCCTCCCTAAATCATTCTATGCAGCAAGCATCATCCTAATACCAAAACCAGGAAAGAACATAACAAAATAAGAAAACTATGAGCCAGTATCTCCGAAAAGCACAGAAGCAAAAATCCTCAACAAAATACTAGCTAATCAAATCCAAAAGCACATCAAAAAGGTAATCCACCACGATCAAATGGGTTTCATACCTGGGATGCAGGGATGGTTTAACATATGGAAGTCAATAAATGTGATACACCACATAAACAGAATTAAAAACAACAGTCACATAATCATCTCAATAGACACAGAAAAAACATTTGACAAAATTCAGCATCCTTTTATGATTACAACCCTCAGCAAAATTGGCATAGAAGAGACATACCTTAAAGTAACAAAAACCATCTATGACAAACCCACAGGCAATATTATACTGAACATGGAAAAGTGGAAAGTATTTCCCCCAACAACTGAAACAAGACTAGGATGCCCACTCTTACCAAGGATGACCACTCTCACTGCTTTTATTCAACATAGTACTGGAAGTCCTAGCCAGAGCAATCACACAAGAAAAAAAATAAAGGGCATCCAAATCGGTAAAGTGAAAGTCAAACTGTAACTGTTTGCTGATGATATCATTGCATACCTAGGAAATGTTAAAGACTCATCCAGAAAGCTCCTAGATCTAATAAATGAATTCAGTAAAGTTTGAGGATACAAAATCAATGTATGCAAATCAGTAGCACTGCTATACACCAATAGTGACCAAGCTGAGAATCAAATCAAGAACTCAACCCCTTTTACAATAGCTGCAAAAAATTAAAATACTTAGAAATATACCTAACCAAGGAGGTGAAAGACCTCTACAAAGAAAACTACAAAACACTGCTGAAAGAAATCATAAACGACACAAACAAATGGAAACACATCCCATGCTTATGGATGGGTAGAATCAATATTATGAAAATGACCATACTGCCAAAAACCATCTACAAATTCAATGCAATTACATCAAAATACCACCATCATTCTTCACAGAATTAGAAAAACCAATCCTAAAATTCATATGGAACCAAAACAAAGCCCACATAGCCAAAGCAAGACTAAGCAAAAAGAATAAATCTGGAGGCATCACACTACCAAACTTCAAACTATACCATAAGGCCATCATCACGAAAACAATGCATTACTGGTATAAAAGTAGGCACATAGCTCAATGGAACAGAATAAAGAACCCAGAAATAAAACTAAATAGTTACAACCAACTAAGCTTTGACACAGCAAATAAAAATATTAAGTGGGTAAAGGACACTCTATTCAATAAGTAGTGCTAGGAGAATTAGCAACCCACACGTAGAAGAATGAAGCTGAATCCTCTTCCCTCACCTTATATAAAAATCAACTCAAGGTGGATCAAAGACTTAAATCTAAGAGCCGAAACCATAAAAATTCTAGAAGATAACATTGGAAAAACTCTTCTAGACACTGGCTTAGGCAAAGACTTTGTGACCAAGAACCCAAAAGCAAATGCAACAAAAACAAAAATAGATGGGACTTAATTCAACTAAAAAGCTTCGGCACAGCAAAAGAAATAATGAGCAGAGTAAACAGACAACCCAGAGTGGGAGAAAATCTTCACAATCTATACATCTGACAAAGGACTAATATCCAGAATCTACAAGGAACTCAAACAAATCAGCGAGAAAAAAAAAATTCCATCAAAAAGTGGGCTAAGGACAGGAATAGATAATTCTCAAAAGAGGACATACAAATGGTCAACAAACATGAAAAAATGCTCAACATCACTAATGATCATGGAAATGCAAATCAAAATCACAATGCAATACCACCTCACTCTTGAAAGAATGGCCATAATAAAAAAATAATAGATGGGCATGGATGTGGTGAAAAGGGAACACTTTTATACTGCTGGTGAGAATGTAAACTAGTACAACTACTATGGAAAACAGTATGGAGACTATTTTATATTTTTGACAGAGTCTCACTCTGTGGCCAGGCTGGAGTGCAGTGGCACTATCTTGGCTCACTGCAACCCCCAATTCCCTGGTTCAAGCGATTCTCCTGCCTCAGCCTCCCAAGTAGCTGGGATTACAGGCACATGCCATCATGCCCAGCTAATTTTTGTATTGTTAGTAGAGACGGGGTTTCACCATGTTGGCCAGGATGGTCTCGATCTCCTGACCTCGTGATCCACACACCTTGGCCTCCGAAAGTGCTAGGATTACAGGTGTGAGCCACTGTGCCTGGGGGAGACTCCTTTAAAAACTAACAGTAGATCTACCATTTGATTCAGCAATCCCACCACTAGGTATCTATCCAGAGGAAAAGAAGTCATTATATGCAAAAAGTATGTGCACACACATTTATAGCAGCACAACTCGCAATTACAAAAATATGGAACCAGCCCAAATGCCCATCAATCAATGAGTGAATAAAGAAAATGTGATATATATACACACCATAGCATACTACTCAGCCATGAAAAAGAATGAAATAATGGCATTTGCGGCAACCTGAATAGAACTGGAGACCATTATTCTAAGTGAAGGAATTCAGGAAGAGAAAACCAAACATCACATGTTCTCATAAGTGGGAGCTAAGCTGTGAAGACCCAAAGGTATAAGAATGATACAGTGTACTTTGGGGACTTGGGAGAAAGGGTGGGAGGGGGTGAGGGATAAAAGACTACACATTGGGTAGAATTTACACTACTTGGGTGACAAGTGCCCCAGAATCTCAGAAATCACCACTAAAGAACTTATCCATGTACCAAACACCACCTGTTTTCCAAAAACCTATTGAAATTTTTAAAAAGTTGAAATTTTTGAGAAGATAAAGCAAATTGGTAAATGTTTAGTTTGAGTTATCGGGAGAAATGAGAGAACAGATGACCAGTTTTGATAAAGGGATGGATAGCATCACTTCACTTTCTACAGACAATAAAAGGATAGCAAGAAAATATTATAAACAATTATGTTTTGGTAAATTCAACAACTTAGATGAAATAAATAAATTCCCTGAAAGGCAGAGACTGTGCTCGCTAAAGAGAAAATAGCATGAATAGTCATATAGATATTAAATAAGTTGAGTTTACAGTTAAAACTTTTGCCTAAAAAAAGATAGTTGAGTTTGTCGGGCAGAGTGGCTGATGCCTGTAATCCAATCACTTTGAGAGGCTGAGATGGGAGGATTGCTTGAGTCTAGGAGTTCGAGACTAGCCTGGGCAACATAGTGAGACCTTGACTCTACAAAAAATGCACAGAATTAGCCAGCTGTGTTGGCCCATGCCTGTAGCCTCAGCTACTTGGGATGCTCAGGTGAGAAGATTGCTTGAGCCCAGGAGGTCAAGGCTGCAGGGAGCTGAGATTACGCCCTTACACTCCAGCCTGAGTGAGACTCTGTCTTAAGTAAATATATAAATAAAATTAAAAATTAAAAAGAAAATACTTGGGTCTGGGATTTGGCTTGGCCCTACTTACAAACTACTAAGTCAACTGATTACTGGTTTCACAGATGCTTTATAGGAAACACAAGGTTTGCATGTCAGAAAGGACTTGATCACTCACACCACAAGAAGCATGAGCATTAGCATAGTTGCTTTGATTTCTCTTGCTGTACTTGCCAGAGTTGCACCTCAGAGGGATCCAGATGGATTCTATATACTTAGTGAGATTGTATTTCACCTGAGGAAGACTACACTTAGGGATTCCACTACTTTTATAGTGAGTGGTAACATGGCCTTCTCTCTGTCTCTGAGAGAAAAATGTAAATTAATAAATACATATACAGTTTGTGAGAAGTTCTGTGAAAAAAGACAAACAGGAATTCAGTAGCTCAGCAAAGAGTTGGGGTCAAGTCTTCTCAGAGCAAATTATCCTTTAACTCATCAAAAGATAAATTGGAGTTAATCACAAGATTGAGGGACAAAGGTGCTAAGTGGCATTCAGCTAAGTGACATTCAAGAATATGCGTCATTGGCGAGGACCCCAACTAGTTCAGTGGAGTTGGAATGGGGAACATAGGAGAGGAGGCAACTGTTGAGGGAGGAATTGGCTGAGTCGATGTTCAAATCATGGAGGAGGATCTTCTATGCTCAAAAGGGAATTGACAGAACGGATTTGTCTGAGGCAAGAATGATGATTTAAATGGGAGATGTGTTAGAAAATGAGGAAACAAACAGGTCACTTAGGAGGCTGGTGAAGTAATCTAAAAGGAAATGATAGAGTTGGAGAGTAAACATACCCTACACATTCTAAAGAGATGAAACATACAGGTCCTGGGACAGGTAGGGAAGGTGAAGTCACAGCTGAATTTCAGGTTTCTGTTTTGTCTTCTGGGAGAATTTACTGGGAAAAGAATTTAAAAGAGGTGCACACTTTTATAGGAAAAGATGAGTACTGTTTCACATTTGTGTTTGGAAGATGTTAGGTGTCTAGGTCCAGCTGCCCAACAGGCAAAGGATTCAGGAATAAGTGTGGACTGGAGACAGTTATTGGAGCCCAGAGACCAAGTGAAATCTAATGAGAGTATATAAAGTGATAAGAGTCCTAGAAAAGAACTCTAAAACATACCAACATTTAGGGAGAACATTTATGGAAGAGAAACTAAAACTAATAGAGAAGGAATGATCAGAGGAAAACTAGAATAGTGTTTCAGAAATCGAGAGAATATTTTTAGAAAAGAAGAAGACTGGCAAATGCTATGAAAAAAATAACACAAAGACAAAGAAAGTATGGCTTGAATTTCACAATAATAAAATAAAGGATGATGTTGGTGAGGGCAGCAGATACCTTAGCTACCATGTGGCAGTGGGGTGGAAGCTCCATGTTACAGTGAATTGGAAGGAGAAAGTAGAGAGAGCAAAAGTAACCATTTTTTTTTAATTTAATTTTATTTTATTTTAAGTTTTGGGATACACTTGCAGGATGTGCGGGTTTGTTACACAGGTATATGTCTGCCATGGTGGTTTACTGCACCTATCAACCCATCACCTAGGTATTAAGTCCCACATACCTTAGCTATTTATCCTGATGCTCTCCCTCCCACCCCACTACTCCTGACAGGCCCCAGTGTGTGTTGTCCCCTCCCTGTGTCCATGTGTTCTCACTGTTCAGCTCCTATTTATAAGTGAGAATATGCGGTGTTTGGTTTTCTGTTCCTGTGTTAGTTTGCTGAGGATAATGGCTTCCTTTCATGTCCCTGCAAAAGACATGATCTGTTTCTCTTTTACAGCTGCATAGTATTCCATGGTGTATATGTACCACATTTTCTTTAACCAGTCTATCATTGATAGTCATTTGGGTTGACTCCATGTCTTTGCTATTGTGAAGAGTGCTGCAATGAACATACAAGTGTATGCATTTTTATATGGAATGATTTCTATTCCTTTGGGTATTTACCCAGTAATGGGATGAGCAAGAGTAATCTTTTAAGTATGCAGGTCAGAGGAAAATCAAGTTATTCACATCCTTTCGACAATTGATTTTGAGCTAGGATTAGCTATATTTAATCATTTAAAAATCTTAATTCTCAAGGACTAAAGTGAAATAGGATAAATAACTTGTCTAAGTTTATGTGACAATGTTGGGATTTAAATTAGGCCTTCTGTAATCTGTGCTCTTAACCCTCACATTTTCTAGGACATTGTATGTATATTTACTGTGTTCATCTCCATATGGCCTGTGTCTTCACAAACCAGCTATGTAAGGAGTCTCAAGAAAGGTCTTAAATCATTCAGTTGTAAAATGTTCAAGCTGAAGAGAATGAATTCAATTTGATCATGTTATGGATGTTCAGTTGAACCAGGCATGTTAGGTAAATTTCTCTAACCTACACAGCTACTAAGCCTGAGGCTGAAAGTAGTAGTGTTACTACCTGCCTCCTCATCAGTTCAACATATTTCCAAACACTGTACTCAAAACAACAGTCTAATGTATAGGAGATACAAGCTTTTCTTTTCTGAATGAGCCAGATCACTCCAATTAATCAGATACATTAACCAACCCTGCTTTGGCACAGCCTACATCCAAAAGTTCGGAAATAAAATTACTTTGATTTAAAATAACTGTTTGGATCCTACATGTCTCTAAACCAGACTCTCCTATGAGTAACGACAAAGACCCAAACATATCGTGCTGATTTTCTGTTTATTTGCTTAAGGCCACAAAGGCAGGCTGAGGACAGAGTTGGGGATTATTTCATAAGAGAGGCCCATTCTTTCCATTCTGGAGATTACGCAAGGCAGCCTGGGCTAGTGAGAAGATAAATTTGCATCTGGAACTATACAAAAACCATTTCTCATCTTTTTAACATTTTCCTTTCTTTCTCTTCCCCTTCTCCTTCCTTCTGCTCCTGCTCCTTTTTCTCTCTTCTTTTCTCCTAGTTTTACTTTCCTTCTCTGTGCCTTTCTTCTTATCATTCTTACTCACTTTTCTTCATCTTTTTCATCTTTATATTTCTCCTTTTATTAAGAAAATTATCTTGCATGGTATTCCAACAATACTGAATTATTGTGACTCTTGAATGTCTTCAGCATTGACCCACTCAAGAACAAAAAACAGACCATCGGTCTTATCTCAAGATCCGGCACCAAGGTAGGAAGAAGGCTTAAGTCCCTGTTGGCATTAACTTATTTCCCTAGTTTATCTACTTGATGGCTCTTTAAAGAAGCCCACATTATTATTAGGTTTTTTTTTTTTTTTTTTTTTTTTGTACAGTCTGTTGATAAGTTTTACAGAGTCTGTGCTCTGATTTTGCCAGCAAATTAATGAGATAAACTTAATAAGGTCTTTAACAGGATGGAAACAAACTGTGGGGAGCCTATTTCTGATTTTAAAAACCATTTCCAAATGTCTTCATATAATAAAAATAAACATTAGAAATAGCTAGGAAACCAATGGAGTTTGGGGGATAGTTAAGAATTGAAACCATTTTTTCAGTAAATTCTCAAGGTAACGGAAATGCATAGGTAAAGAAAAAAACTGAGGTGTGGACTGGAAAGAATCAAAACAACATAGTTCTATGTATCATCTATGAAGGTTGCCACATGTTCTGACCTCACTCCAACGCTTAGAGGACAAAACAAATGAGGGTGGGGTTTGCGGGGTGGGGCTTCAAAAGTTGTGTGTGTGACAGGCTCAAACTCTCTCAGGGCTGTTGTTATTCTGAGGACTGAAGTCCCACCCCAACCTCATTGCTAGAAAAGGGGGCAGCCTAAATCAACAATAAATACCGATTCGGCGCCCTGGGCGTAAGCCCAGTTCCACTCGTAAGCATTATAGCTGAAAAATAATATTCTCATTTCCATATAAGAGAAGTAGGGGTTGGCTAAATTCCAACCCTGAAATTCATAGACACAGGGTAGCACTAGCTAAAAATTAAAGGTTTTAAAATTTTTTTAGTTTTTTTTTTGTTTAATGAGTACAGTTCTTCCTAGTTGTACCTCATCTTTTTGCTCAAAAACAAAGCTTATTAAAGATCTCCTGACCTCAAAGCTAAGACTGCCTCGATAAGTAAGTTAACATATACTCAAACTCCCAAAATGTTTTTATTTCTTTAAGTAAACAATGAAAAGGATGGTTGGATAACTTAGGACCAGTGATGGGAATGTGGAATAGAGAAGTTGATGTTCACTTAGGAAGGTCTTGATAAAAGGAGGCGGAAAAGAGGGTTAGGAGAAGGTAAGGAGTAAGGGGCATAAAGAACAAATCATTTAAAATAACCCTAATGCGAAATAGTGCTGTCAGATTTCTAGTTTTTATGAAATTATCGGCTATCTTCTATCTCTATTTAAATCTGTGTCCTTTTAATTAGAGAGTTTATCTTAACAGCTAAGTACAGAGGTAGATAGATAAAGAAATCCTAAGCCTAAAATTATAACATATGTAACTGATTCCCATGAGAATAGGTTAATTTACAAAATAGTCACCTGATCTGGAAAATAAATTTAAAATCGTGTTTGAAATTTGCATTATTGAGGAAGAACTGATAGCTTAATATTTCTTCTGCACTTCCCATTACTTAATTACTGCTAAAATTACACGTACAGTTTATCTTGATATCTAAACCAGTGTTCGTGCAATTTAACAAAACCACCAGCCTTGTGTTACTGAAAACAAAACCTAGAACATTTTCTACATCGTAATGATTTCTAGGTTTGCCCACCTGATTATGGTAGGGGTTTTTGTAACCAACCATAGATTCTTACCACAACCTACGTCCCAGGGCCTACATGATGCACATCCATACTTTTCTAGGGAAATTTAGATCCTCTACGTTTTCTCAAAAGCAGATGCTTTCCTTCCTAGATAATATTTTGAAATGTATTCACCATACCCTTAAAATAGAAGGGAAAAACAAAAGTGTGCACTTTAAGAGATATATTGCAATAGTTCTTAATAATGGGAGAAACAGATTCTGGTTATTTAAGAAAAAAGGAGTTTATTGTAATAATCTTGCATTGATCTAAGAATTTCAGAGGAAGATAGAGAAGGTGCTCACAAGCTATGCAGGCCGAAACAATACTTAAAATAATCCAGCAGAAGTGGCCTGCTTGGAACACCAATATCATCATTACTGACATATGCACTAAGTACTTCAGTTTGTACTGCCAATATCGCCAGCACTGGATTCTGGACACAGCCATAGCACGACTACCATGGCTGTCCTGAAAACTTCATCTCACTGCAACCACTGCTGCTGCTAGAGGCTTCTCCAGTTTCCCAGGCTCTGTGTTACCAGCTTGCAACTCACAGATGCATTTGATTAGAGAGCTACGTCACATGCTCACACTCTCAATACAAGGAAGGCTAGGAGAGAAATACTTAGCATCTTCAACCTGTATATTAGGAGATGGCTTCTCCTCCTATCAAAATGTATGAGATAAGGAATTCTTCAGACACAGAAAGAAGGCTTAGATGCTGGGCAGGCAAAAAGAATGATAAATGTCTAAGCAAAAAAGATAATGATGTACTACTATATCTGTGTACAGTCTTTCGTGATCACCTTCATGAGCTCCTCTTCTACACATTGCTGCTTCCTTCTTTGCTCTCTTCTCTGATCTGCACACACACTCTTGTGATCTCATCTACTCTCATAGTTCAATGGCTCTTAAATATACCTTTTTATCCACCATCATATACTTAACTGTAGCAGAGACTGCTCACTGTCCACCAAAATCCATTATCTTCTTCCTTCATAGAAATAGAATTGCAAGTTGACATAGAAGTTCCCAGACATACAAAATTTCCCAGTCTTTTTTGACATTAGGTGTGACCACATTCATTTCTCCTCAAAAGAATGTGAACAAATGTGTGTGCCATTTCCAGCTCTGAGACTTAAGATGTCTAGACCTGTTTTTTCCATGTTTCATTTTCTTTCGCCTTTGCAACGTCTGGAATCTATGGAACCCAACCTCAATGCAGATGGAATGGAAGAGCAACCTAGGAACATGGGTCACCGAATAAGAAGCAGAACTACCCACCAACCTGGAATGCTGACCTTGAACTAAGGTGTAAGAAGCTGTATTTAAAGGCCTATCTCAGGTAAGCTACTGGCTTATTGTCAGTTCTCTTTTTAAAGCTCTTTAGTCTTATGCTAACACACACACATGTACACACTCACAAATTTACCATCTCTCTTAATAAAATCAGTGTGTACCCAACTGGGTACATACTGGATACAAACCTTCAGTTGTCCTAGACCCCTCCTTCTCTCTTGCTCTCCAAATTCAACAAATCACTAAATTATGTTATTTGTACTCCTTTGAACATTTCTTTCTCTAAATCCAAAGCTACCACTTCAGTTTGGGCTCTTAGTTTATTGTTCCCAATGTGCCTTTGTTTAGTTGACCCATCTGCATTGAACGTCTTCTCTATCTCTCTCTTTCTGTTTTTCGAGATGGAATGTCACTGTATTGCCCAGGCTGGACTCGGACTCCTGGGCTCAAGCAATTCTCCCACCATGACCTCCCAAAGTGCTGGGATTACAGGCATGAGCCACTGCTCCTGGTTTGCTCTCTTTCTCTAGTCATTTTTTAAAATGTTAATTTAATTTAATTTTAAGTCCCAGGATACATGTGCAGGATATGCAGGTTTGATACATAGGTAAATGTGTGCCATGGTGATTTGTTGCACCTATCAACCCATCTCTAGCTATTTTTACTCATCTTTCAGAACTCAACTTAGTTACCATCTTCAACAAGGTTCCCCAATGATGTACAAATGTTCTTCCTCTGTGATCCATTAGCACACAGTGGCTATCTCTAGCTTAGCAGTTGCCCTAAAACATAAAATTAACTATAAATATGAATAAGTAGGCTGTAAAAATCTTGAGGCAGAGATTGCATCTGTTGATAGAATGACTATACTCCACTATTCAGATATATAAAGAAATAATGACAACTTTTACTCCCTTGCAATATCAGCCTTGCCGCTTGCCTAACACTGAGCTCCCTATGGGAGACTGCAGAAAATGCAGATACCTTTTATTGCGCATGAGAGCAAATACAGACTCAGAGAGCAGCACTTTTGCCTGTTTCTTTACCTAAATCTCTCCCTTAGCCTCTATGAATCAATTATCTACAAAACAGTTTGAAGTTTTCCAGTCTTCCAAAAAAGCAAGGAGTAAGCCACTTCTCTCTGGGATTGACCCATTTTTTTCTGGGGATTCTAACTTATTTCTAGGGTTTTGGTCCAGGAGAGAGTCACACTCTTTTCTGAGTTTCTTTTCTGTGTGAATGGAACCCTCCTTGCATTCTGTCTACATTATCGTTTTAAATTCATTCTAAGATCCGGAATCACACCCAGCTAGTCTCTTCATATATAAAAATAAAATGTGCAAAGAAAATTTGAAATTTACAATTCTTCTCACACAACAAATACTGGATTTCAATATTATTATCTTGATATAGATTCAAAAACTCTAATTTGGATGTTCAAAGATGACTCCTTGCATACATACCCTAGTGCTTATCTTCCTAGAGAATAAAGAGATGTCTCTGACAGAAGAGCAGTTCTTTCACTAGAGGAAAGTACACAAAAACATTTTTCTTAGGTCAATTCCCAAGAGACAGCATCTGAGGAGGAGAATTGTATGCAGGAAGTTTACTAGGGAGTGGTCTCAGCCACAACCTCATAGAGGAAGCCGAGGAAGCAGAGGGAGACATGGAATTGCTGAGCAGTTGCAATTAAGCCTTCAGTCATTCCCATGAAGTGCTCTGGAGCAAGCAATCAGAGACATGATGAGAATGGCTCTGGGTTCTCATAAGCCAAGTGTGGTAGATTATCTTTTCCAAGACAGCCCTAACAATATTTGCCATTCTACATGCTCTTTTGCAGTTACTTCTCCCACTCTACCATTAGGAAATGAGATCTGTTTCCATACCCTTGAATCTGGCTGGATGGCCTGAAGCAGAAGTGATGCCATATAACATCTAAGGCTGGGTCTTAAGAGATCCCTGCCTTCTGACTTCGCTACTGAGAATAATTCTCCTTGGAAGCCAGCTACCATACAAGAAATGATGCTACCATGAGACCACAATTTTGTGAAGAAGTCCAAGCTATATATATAAAGAGAAACAGGACACAAGAGAAGCAGAAAAATTCAATGTATAAATACATAGATAAAGCCTTCTTGGACCTCTAAGGAACTAACTTAGTTCAGTTGACTGAGTGACCTAGCCAATGTCACCACTAAGGCCTGCTTGAATTCTTGACCCATAGAATCACGAGCAAATAAAATGGTGGTTGTGTCAAGTCACTACAGTTTGGTATAGTTTGTTACACTGCAATAGAAATGGATGAAGAACTCAGCATCATAATTTTTTTAGATCTTTAGAGCATGTCCCAGCTGACATCTAGATTATATTGTCTTAACCAGCCATCCATGCTGAAGACTTTCCAATACTTCTAACTTTCTACACATAGGAAGCGGTCAAGTTGGAAGCTCTTTGTAACAGTTAAAAGATGGCATCTCCCACTTCATTCGCCCTTAGCTTTACTTGATTCTACCCATCACCTCCTGTCCTAAACTTCTGACGCTAAAGACCACTCGTGTTTCAGTGGAAACCATGACTTTTAAATCAGAACAATTTCATTTCCTTGAGGAGAATTTTCTGAGTTCTGAAGCCAGTCCCCTGAGAAAACACTCATGGAAAACATAATTACAGCATCCTAAAGCATTAGGTTTCCTGTCCTGATTACGACAAAAGACTCATGGGCTTTCCATGCGACAGCCACTCCTGGAAATGGTCCTGTAATTGGGATAAAAGGCAAAAGGAAAATGAAATTCAGATCAATTCCCTGGGTTCTTCCTGTTTATCCTTATTCTAAATTTCATATAACAAGATGAAGTAAGATTTCAGTGTGCTATTCTAGCATTCACTGCTTCCTTGCCTTCAGGATGCAAGTTTTAAAGCCTTGATGTAGTGCATAGAAACAATAGAAAATTATCATACTGTGCTTCTGGTCAGGTGGAATCATCCTATGTCAATACTCAGTAATGCAGCTCCCAAGGAGTCAACTGACTTGTCTGACTTTGCAAAGTCATCACCATTAATCATGGCAAAATTTTTTTCATAGAGACCATGGTGGCTATCAAATTGTCTCATTCTGTTTGTGCTGCTATAGTAAAATATATGAGACCAGGTAATTTATTATAACAACTTATTTCTTACGGTTCTGAACATAGGGAAGTCCAAGATCAAGGAGCCTGCAGATTCAGGGTATGGTGAGTTAGGCATTCATGTTGCATCTTCACATGGCAGAAGGGCAAACAGACTAATTCCATTTATAATCATAAGTTAATCTCCTCCTAGAGGCTCTATCTCTTATATTATAATTCATATTATCTCATTGGGAATTATGTTTCAACATACGAATTTTGAAGGACACATTTAGATCATAGCACAAATTGCAATTATGGAAAATAGTAGACAAAAACAAATCATGTTGTTATACTCATCCTACAGTCTCATTTTACTCAAATTGTTGAACTCTGACCTTTTGTAACCTACAGAAACAGCAACTTCATAGGCTTCAACCTAATATAAATGATAAAACTAAAGCCTATTACAAATTGAGTAACTGCCCAAAGGTGACCCAACTAGCTGGACAGTGGAAGGGCTTGTATTAGAATTCAGTCTCCACTTGATACTCCCCATGATGATTCCTTTTAGCCTCTGCTACCTCTTATCATTAATCAACATTTTAATGAGGTTAGGTGGAAAAAGCTCAGGATTTGGAGACCTTGATAAATTCAGAATACAGTGCTCCAAGTCATTGAAGTTCCATGAGCCATTTATTCTTTGCCTATAGAATGAAAATAATAAATTCAAGGTCAAGGAGGCTGCATATAAAGCATCTATTATTCATGCAGAGCCTGTGTGTAGGTAGGTTGGGCTGCCACATATGTAGAGTGTTCTTTGACCTTCCAGGAGGAAATCCCTGAAAGACTCCATTAGGCACCCTTCAATCTGACATCCTCATCTCCCTCTTTTGGTTACTTTTGGGAATGTAAAGCGTTATATATCGAGAAGACCTCTTACTTGTTTAAATATCTTTACCTGGTAGGCGGTTTGCACGTGTCCTTTTGGTGAATTTAGTTAATGAAACTAGTTACATCAGCCAGCTATCATTCCACTAAGAAAGTTGATTTAATTCTATTGGAGTCTTGAAGGAAAATGAGAGATCTATATTTAAATAATGACTCTTGGTTATTAATGCCATCAGTTATAATTTGAATAATAGAAAAATTAGCAAGTAGACCTATTAAGGAAGGTCTCGTGGAAGAAAAAAAATATGTGAACAAACTTTTAAAAGATAGCATCTGACCTTGCAAATATACAAATTACAACAAAACAAGGTAAAATGTATTGAGACTTCAAAGATTCACAGGGAAATACTTCTCAGATAAGATTCTTCATTTGAAGTAACAAAAACAACTCTGGTTACTTAAGCAATATAGGGAATGTATTAAAGGGATAACAAACACCTTATGGAATGGACCAGAGGCTGGAAACCCTAGTTTGGATGCCAGGGAGGAATCAGGACCAGATGCAAGAGCAGCTCTGGCTACACAGACAGCATTTTTTTTTCTATCCATGTGTCTTTTCTTAGGCCTAAGGGTAAAGGAATTAATGGGACAAGTTTGGATCAAGTCCACAGAGAATACGACTACCAATGTACAGTACCACCAGAACTGTACAGGATAGATAAATCTACCAAATGGAAATCAGGTTGTTTTCAGGAAGAAGAATAGATGTTGAACAGACATATGAACCAGTAAGTGTTCACCCTGCAGTGGAACACAAGACCAGTAGGTTTGAGTAAGAAGGAAAATAAGCAAATTTATTGAAGACTTTCTTTGTGCTAGGTACAACGATATTTTATACTTTCTATCATTTAATTTTCACAGCAATCCTGAAAATCAATTATTTTCTCCTTTTCCAAATGAGAAAACTCAATCCAGGTTAAGGAAATTGCTCAAGTTTATATGGCCAATAAGCATTTATGCTGGGATTTGCATTTGTGTCTGCAGGCTCTGCATTTGTGCTCTTTTGGAATGAGAGATAAGGCAAAGTCAGTAGTGCTACTAGCCTCTAGGAGGAGCAGGCTAGCTTAGATGTCATAGCAAGAGGACTGGCAGAGTTATGGGTCCTGCAAAAGGGGAATAAAAGAGAGATAACAATGAAAAGATCAGCAAACAGGAACCAAGAGAGAACTGGGGAATAAAAGAGGAGGGGTGAAAGCTGTAAAAATCTCCCCATATGCTAGTGATTAGTCTTGTTTTATTTTTTTAAAATAAGCAAATAATAAAAACAAACACAAGTACACTGACCTCCAGGTTCGCAGGACAGGAGAAGGGGCAGGGAGCAGAAATAAAAGTGGAAAAGGGGTATGAAGCAGGAAGGAAGCTGAGTGTCTGAGCTGGCCCAGTGTCTGAGTGTCAGTAATTTTTATAGATGGACAGACACTTCTTTTTCCAATAATTTAGCACTAAAAATGTTTATTGAACACTTGCTATAGAGACTACAGTGACAAAGAAAGAGACTGGTGTAAACTGAGATTTGTGAAACAGGCAGAGAATCAAGTAGACCTGGTAGGCCGTGGGAAGGAGACCTGCTGTAATTAATTTTAAGGACAACTTGGAGCTATTGAAAGATTTCAAAGAGGGGAGTGACATAATCCCATGTATACTTCATCAAAATTACTCTGGCTACTGGGTAGCAAATAGACTGAATGGAAGAGAATGGCAGCAAAATATCCACTTATTTCTATGTAGTCACTTCCTGAGTGAAAGAGAAAGCTTTCCTTAATTGAATTTAGTCCCTGTGACATTAGCCTTTGCAGGTGTTCAGGGTAGAATTGTGGAATGAGCTTTCTGGCCCTAGTGCCTGCTATAGTTGGGATGTTTGCCCCCTCCAAACCTTATGTTGAAATTTGATATTCAAGGTTGGGCCTCCTAGGAGGCATTTGGCTCATAGGGGCAGATCCTTTGTAAATGGATTAATGCCTTTTCTTAAGGACGGGTGAGTTCTCATTCTGTTAGTTTTTTGTTTGTTTGTTTTGAGACAGAGTCTCACTTCTTGCCCAGGCTGGAGTGTAGTGGTGTTATCTTGGCTCACTGCAACCTCTGCCTCCCAGGTTCAAGCAATTCTCATACCTCAGACTCCCAGGTAGCTGAGATTACAGGCATGCACCACCACACCCAACTAATTTTTGTGTTTTTAGTAGAGACAGGGTTTCGTCATGTTGGTCAGGCCAGTCTCGAACTCCTGACCTCAAGTGATCCACTCACCTCAGCTTCCCAAATTGCTGGGATTACAGGTGTGAGCCATTGCTCCCAGCCTCATTCAGTTCGTTGCCACAAGAGCTTGTTGTTAAAAATAGGCTGGTACCTCCAACCCCCTCACCTGCTTCCTCTCTTGCCTTGTTATCTCTGCACACACTGGTTCCGTTGCACCTTCCACCATGAGCGGAAGCAGTTTGAGGCCCTCACTACATGCCCAATCTTGAACTTTCCAGGCATCAGAATTGTGCATCAAATAATCACAGCCTCAGGCACTTCTTTATAGCAACACAAAATGAACTAAGATAAATCCTTTCCCTCCTTGTGTTAATACTCTTCTTAACTCTTCAGTTCACACTTAGATCTGTAAACAAGAAGCCTCCACTTTCCTTTTTTCTTTTGGGAGAGCATTTAGTCACCTGACTAGGAAGAGATTGTTAAACCAATTCAATAACTGACAACATTCTAAAAAGTGATCTTTCCCCTCTAGGAGGGATGTTCACATTTTGAGATATTCACATTTTAAAAGGTGCAATCCATTAAACCAACAAGAGCATTAATGGTAAGTTTTCAGCCTTGAATTACTGAGCAGGGCTATCAAGGTATTTGAGGTGGGAGAATTTGAACACCACTCAAATCCATCACCAAGTATGAAATATGTAGGCCTATATTTGGACTCCAATGAAAGGTTACTTTTGATGTCAAAAAGCATGTCTTCATATAATTGACAAAACCAAAGGTCCTAAATGTTAGCACGTGGACCAGTCCATTAGGCACAGACTGCGCAATAGACACAGAGAATCACCCATCCCACCATTGCCCCACCTTATCAGAGCTCATATTAGGGCCTGAAACTGAATTTGGCATCAATTTTAAACTATTCATTGAGGCACCTAACATCTATGATAGTCATAAACATTCCATTTATGACCTTGACCTTTGTGATTCTTTTAGTGCTAATATAGTAGCTCTAGGGGTTTCCCACACCACAGCTCCTTTTTATCCTTTCTCAAATGTGGATGTGGAAGAATCAATGCAAAATGAAGACAACAAATGCTTCAACAAATACTAAAATGAAGATAACAAACACTTATATCACATGATTTCAATATACAAACTTATTTGAGGGCTCTAAAAATAAAAATATGCATATATTCAAAGCTTATGGCTACCTAGAATCTCACATGGATCCTCCCAGTATTACTTAGATGCTTCTTCCCAGGTTCTGGAGTCAGATTGTCTAGATCCAGGTGTTGGTTTTACCCTTTCCTAGTTGTGAGACCTTCAACAAATTATTTTACTTTTCTGTGCTTTAGTTTTCTCATTTCTATGTGGAAATATTGCCGACACCTACTCATAAGGAATTTCTGAGGATTAATTGAAAACCATAAACCACGTAGCACAATGTCTGGCACATAGTAAGTACTCAATAAACCTTAGTTATTATGAGTTACTCTGAATAGTTGTGATGGTTAATATTGAATGTCAACTTGATTGGATTTAAGGATGCAAAGTATTGTTTCTGGTGTGTCTGTGAGGGTGCTGCAAAAGGAGATTAACATTTGAGTTCATGGACAGGCAGAGGCAGATGCAGACCCACCCTCAATCTGGGTGGGCACTATGTAACCAGCTGCCAGTGTGGCCAGAATAAAAGCAGGCAGAAGAAAATGGAGAGATTAGACTGTCTTAGTCTCTAAGCCTACATCTTTCCCTCATGCTGAATGCTTTCTGCCCTAAAATATCAGACTCCAAGTTCTTCAGCTTTGGGACTCAGACTGGCTTCCTTGCTCCTCAGCTTGTAGATGGCCTATTGTGGGACCTCACTTGTGATCATGTGAGTTAATACTCCGTAATAAAATTATGTGTGTGTGTGTGTGTGTATATATATATATATACACACACACACACACACACATGCACACACCCTATTAATTCTGTACCTCTAGAGAACCCTAACACAGTAGTATATCAGATGTATTAGAAAATATATTATTGTATACCACCATTCTGAAATTACAATGTATTCGTTTGCCTGAGCTATTACTATAATCTCCTTGTAGATAGTGTATTAATCTCTTCTCACACTGCTATAAAGAACTATCCAATACGGGGTAATTTATAAAGGAGAGAGGTTTAATTGACTCGCAGTTCCACATGGCTGGGGAGGCCTCAGGAAACTTACAATCATGGCAGAAGGTGAAGCAAACATGTCCTTATTCACATGGCGGCAGGAGGAAGAGCCAAGTAAAGTGGGGTAAAGTCCCTATAAAACCATCAGATCTTGCAAGAACTCATTCACTATCATGAAAACAAAAGTATGGGGGTAGCCACTTCCATGCTTCAATTACCTTCCACCAGGTTCCTCCCCTGACACATGGGGATTATGGGAACTACAATTCAAGATGAGATTTGGGTGGCGACACAGCCAAACCGTATCAGGTGGAGTCTATGACTCTTTTAACTATGTATCCTTATTGGAATAGCTAGTGTATATCAGGTTTTTATTCAATGTTTGCCTAATAAGTGAATGAATAAAATTTTCAGACTTTTTGCTCATGCTTTTCTTTGTTTAAATAATTATATTATTTAAGTGTTTTAAAATTTTTGGACGTTTTCTGGGTGTCTTAGTATGTGTAGGCTGCTATAACAAAATAAACTGAATGGCTTATAAACAATGGAAATTAGTTTTTCATGGTTTTAGAGGCTGGGAAGTCTAAGATCAAGGTGCCAATGATTCAATGTCTGGTGAGGGCTTTCTGATTCATAGACAGCACCTTCTAGCTACATCCTCAAATGGTGAAGGGGCAAAGCAGCTCTCTGGGGCCTTTTGTATTTATTTAATATGAATTATTTATTTGAATGGAACTATTTCTTTTTAAAAAAACAATTTTATTGTGTACATTTAAGTCATACAACATGATGTTGTAAGATATATATATAGTAAGATGTTTACTACAGGGAACAGATGAACATATCAACATATCCATCATCTCAGTTACCCATTTTGCTTCTCTGGGGCCTCTATTATAAGGGCACTAATTCCATTGATGAGGGTGCTTTGCACTAAGGACCTAATCATCTCCCCAAGGCTCCAGCTCCTAATACCATAACTTTGAGGATTAAGATTTCAACATATGTATTCTAAGTGAAGTAACACAGGAATGGAAAACCAAACATTGTATGTTCTCACTGATATGTGGGAGCCAAGCTATGAGGATGCAAAGGCATAATAATGATACAATGGACATTGGAAACTTGAGAGGAAGAGTGGGAGAGGGACGAGGGACAAAAGACAACAAATATAGTACAGTATATACTGCTTGGGTGATAGGTGCACCAAAATTTCACAAATCACCACTAAAGAACTTACTCCTGTAACCAAATACCACCTGTACCCCAATATCTTATGGAAATTGTTTTAAAATATCTAAAAATAGAAAAGGTAAAATAAAATAAAGATTTCACATATGTATCTTGGGAAGACAAAACATTCAGATCATAGCAATGTGTCTAGAGAGGTAGCAGTGTCTAAATGTCACAAAGATAATAACAGGAAGCACTGCACTGGGATCTAAACAGTGCAAGCCTTCGCGCTGTGCTCTGAGCACTTTTAAATATGTTGTACCTTGTGTTTCTCAGTACAACTCTAAGATATAGGGGCATTAACATTTCCAAATAATAAATAAGGAAATATAGCTAACTGACTTGAAGGCATTCAGCTCATAAGGGCAGCAAACATGAATGAGAAGGGTGAAATGCAATGGTTGGAACCCCAAATGGTGTAGCTCTGCCACTTACCAGTTAAGTGACTGATATGGTGTGTCTGTGTCCCCAGTCAAATCTCATCTTAGAGTTCCTGTAATCCCCACGTGCGAGGGACCAGTGGAAGGTAATTGAATCATGGAGACGGTTTCCCCCATGCCATTCTTGTCATAGTAAGTTCTCATAAAAGCTGATGGATTTATAAGAGGCTTCCCCCTTCACTTAGTTCTCATTCTTCTCTTTACTGCCACCGTGTGAATAAGGATGTGTTTGCTTTCTCCTTCTGCCCTGATTGTAAATTTTCTGAGGCCTCCACAGCTCTTCAGACCTGTGAGTCAATTAAACCTCTTTCCTTTATAATTTACCCAGTCTCAGACAGTTTTTTATAGCAGCATAAGAATTGACTAATATAATGACCTTGACCAAGTTATTGAAACACACTCTTGTTTTTTGGGTTGCCTTATATGTGATGTAGAAATAATGCCAGTATTTCACATATACACGATGGAATACTATGCAGCCATAAAAAGAAGGAGTTCATGTCCTTTGCAGGGACATGGATGAAGCTGGGAGCCATCATTCTCAGCAAACTAACACAGGAACAGAAAACCAAACACCGCATGTTCTCACTCATAAGTGGGAGTTGAACACTGAAAACACATGGACACAGGGAGGGGAACATCGCACACTAGGGCCTGTCAGGGGGTGGGGGGCAAGGGGAGAGAGAGCATTAGGACAAATATCTAATGCATGCGGGGCTGAAAACCTAGATGATGGTTTGATAGGTGCAGCAAATCACGTGGCATATGTATACCTCTATAACAAACCTGCAAGTTCTTCACATGTATCCCAGAACTTAAAGTAAAATTTAAAAAAAAGAAAGGAAGGAAGGAAGAATGCCAGTATTCTCATTGCAGGGCTGTTTTGACGATTAACTAAAGAAGTGATTATATTGTCTCCCTGTCTTCTGTAACCTAGTCTTCTGTCTGCTGAGTTCCCCAGTCGCCCCACAACTGTATCTTTGGGCCCCACTGAGCCTATCCTGTTTGAGTCATGCCCAAATCTTTAGCATTTGCTCACTTCTTCCTCGACATGGTCAAACTCCAAAACTCTCTTCCCTTGTGTCCCTTTCACACAAAGAACATTCATTGAAAAACAATTAAAGCAAATTAATAGCAATGTTGAATAAAGCTCAGAGTGTGAGTCTCCTGAATTTTTCTGTTAGTTTGCGATTGGTTTGTTTGTTTTACCATCTCTCTCTGCAACGAAGAAATGCATTCATGATGGGAAATGTGCAGACACCATGGCTTTTTTCCTAAGGAGGAGCAGGGGCCTTCCCAGTTTCACAGATTACACCTGGTAGGTAATTACCAACTCTGTATTTGGGTGAGATCGGCCCGTTTAAGCAACTAATTGCAACATGGAGTGATGGGAGCCTTAAGCCAAGGGCAGGTGTTCTCAATATGGACTGGAAAATAGAATCACGTGGGAAGCTTTTAAAAGGCTTGACTCTCAGGCCATACTGTAGACCAATTAAATGAGCGTTTTTTGAGTTAAGAACCAGACAGGTATTTTTTTAACTGCTTACATTATTTCAATTTAATCTGGGAAGTTAATACAAATATATTTCAATATTCAGCCAAGACTGAAAAACGGTGGCTGCTATAAGACTTTGTGGCCACAACAGTTAAACTAATCTAATCAGTTTTCCTCTGGCTCCTTCACAAAACAGTTTGTTCACCTGGAAACTTGCGCTCGCCTATAAGAAGTCATTTGCATTGCCTTGAAGATGATTTTCATTTTGCCGAAATTATCACCAATTAAAAGTCAAATACATAACCAAATTCTGATATTTAATGTTACTATTTGAATATATGTTTCTCATTTCTAAAATCAACTGGTAGGAAGTTAAACTAACATACCTGATAACAGAAAATAATAATCTCTTATTCGATGCTTGAAATTTAAGGGATTTCCGGTGAGGAGTCCTCACATGTTGGATGGTGTCGTCATCTACTGGCACAATGTGGTATTGCAGCTCATTCCTTAGATCCTGAGGACTCCAAGAGAGTAGTAAAGAGTGCCTCTGCCCAGAAGCGGTTTATCATTCACTCCAGCGAAACATACTTTTTCTGGTTGCAATACGTGGATTCCGCTATCCTCCAAGGAATCTTGGTTCTTACATAAAGACTAGTAGTAGTGACCAAAATCTAATGCTGTCTGTGAATATCGGAGTTAGTGTTCAATCAAATTGTGTTCTGATGTAGAAAAAATATTTGTGGAGAATAGACATACAGGAAAAAAAAATGTTTCGGAGGAAACTTTAAAAGCATTCTGTGGATTAAACTAAAATTTCAAAGAGTTATAAATCCAGAATATTAGGAGCCCTCCCTGCTCCTGATTTATTTTAAATTGTACTGAATAATGCTTGTGTTATAATCCAGCCTGTCTGGAGGACCCTGTAACAAACGCTGAGATTCATCTTCCCAATATCCATTAGCCTCTTCCCCTTTACTAACAGCATTCAAATTTTGTTCCAAAAATAATTGTCCCAAGCTACAAAAACTCAACTAGCACCCCACGCCCTTCAGTTAGGGACCTCTACATGAAACAGTTCTCATCAATGGAATATTGATAACAACAGTCTGCTGGGAATTTCTGGGGAAAAATTTTGCTTCCTGATAAACATGCAGTTCTTCTTCATCCTGTCTGCCAGTAAGGTGGGCAAATGTAAAATAGGCGTCGTCAGGCCATTAGAACAGAAGCCACATGTTAAAGACAGGAAGGTAGGGAGGCAGATGGAGCCTGGAACAGCAGTGACTTCATGGACCTCCTACCCTAACTCTGGACTCCCTGTCTCCCTAAAGAAAGCCATTATAGACTGAATTTTGTCCCTGCAAAATTTATGTGAAGTCTTAACCCTTCGTGTGACTGTATTTGAAGATAGGTCATTTTGGAAGTAACTAAGGTTAAGTGAGTCATGGGGTGAGACCCCAATCTGATCGGACTGGTGGTCTTAGAAGAAGAAAAAGAGATCTGAGGAACTGAAAAGAGCAGCGCCCATATCTTAGACTCCCTTGCCTCCAGAACTGTGAGAAATAAATTTCTGTTGTGTAGGTCACCCAGTCTAGAGTATTTAGTTACAGCAGCCTACACAGACTAAAAACAAACTCATCTGGTTAAGCCACTGTAATGGATTTTCCATTGCTTGCCTGTGCATTGTCCTCTGATGCAAAATGGGGTACCTGAAAGTGGGATGTTGCAATTAAAAGAAACAAAAATGTGAAATTTCCAGGAATATAAGGTAGAGAGGTAGACAGGTCTCATCCATTACAAGCTGCGAAGTTGATGATCTTTTTCATGTGGTTATTAAATATTTAATTTTTGTGCTTACTGTAGCTGCAGCATCAAGGGAAGTAATAGGAAAATTTAAAATGTGTGTGTTTCTTATTGCTGAGTTTTCCAAAGTCCTCCTTGAGAGAAGTGAATTCATACTAAAGCTAGTCATTCTGACAGCTAAGAGAGAGGTGTGTGGGCCTGTGGCCTGTAATCTAAGATGTCTGAGAAGCCTATATGATAAGAGTCTACCAGCTTTGGGAAGAAAACACATTGCTTTCCTACCTCAAACTGAAGCCTTTCATGTCAGAGCTGAAGCAGCAGCCCTAGCAGGGGCTGGTATTGGGTTCACAGCTGTCTCTTCCAGGTCTCTGCTGGACAAAGGAGCCATACCTGCTGGTAAATAGAGATTAAAGGGTGTTGCTTTTCCTCCAAATGTATGATTTCACATTGCTGATGACAGAAGGTAAAAGGAAAGACTACGTGTGAAAAATGAAGACCTGGGACCAGGAAACAATATTTCTCAGACCTTCATATTATGACTCCATACAATCTTTGGCTGTGGTTGCTCACATTGAATAGACTGAAAGTCTACTAAATTTTAGAAGGAACTGTATTTCTAAAGAAATATCAGGTCAGTAGAGGCACAAGGAGGAGGTAGAGTTGCAGACACCACGGTGGGCAGCAGTTCACTCATCAGTGCCCATGGGCTTTGGTCCGTGCCTCAACCTGAAAAGGCAGGAAAGCTTTGACATGGAGAAGGAGCTGCTGCCGCCATAGTTCTGAGCTTCAGGTTGCTAGGACTTACCTCAAACTTGTATACTGAGGAGACTCAGATGTTGGCCTCAGCTCCTAGGATGAACTCAGCAGATAGACCTATGAGAACTTCTATACTGAGACAAAGGAAATGATCCATCAGAAAGCAACATCTATTATCTTGAGCTTGGCAGCAAGGAAGAGGACAGGTATTGGAAACCCTGCTCTCTAAAAAGTTGACCAAAAGGTGACAAAGAAGCTGAGGGTGGGTGGTGGAGAGAGGTATAACATTCTATCCCCTCAATCTAGAAATATTGGTAAGAACCAACAGCAACTTAATAGAGGACCAAGGATCAGAATTCCCAGAAGACGGTTCATAAGAAAAAAGAAAGAGGACATGGTTAGAACTCATCAGCAACTGCATAACAGGTCATGCAAAATGGGGGGAAGAATAAAAATTTCCCAAATAATCAAAATTGGAACTCTAGCTTATCAGGTCCCAGCTTACTTTTTTTTCTTTATTTTATTTATTTATTTATTTGTTTGTTTGTTTGTTTGTTTTGGAGACAGGGTCTCACTCTATTGCCCAGGCTGGAGTGCACTGGTGCCATCTCAGCTCACTTCAACCTCCGCCTCCCAGGTTCAAGAGATTCTCCTGCCTCAGCCTCCTGAGTAGCTGGGACTACATGTGCCCACCACCATGCCTGGCCACGTTTTATATTTTTAATAGAGACATGGTTTCACCATGTTGGCCAGGCTGGTCTTGAACTCCTGACCTCAAGCAATCCGCCCACCTTGGCCTCCCAAAGTGCTGAGATTACAGGCATGAGCCACTGCGCCCAGGCCCCAGCTTACTTTTTAAATCTCAAGCGAATCAGAACTATGCTGGAGTCAAATTTATTGAGCTGCCATCACCAAGCATTATTCCCAAACCATCATTCCACTGGGTTCCTGTTTCCTTTATTCCTTCAGATAAGAAAAGAATGATATTTCAAATTAAAACCTTACTTAAAGTCAGGTATAAAATAAGATAAAGTACTGATGTTTAAATTTAGTTGCATTGCCGGGCGTGGTGGCTCACGCCTGTAATCCCAGCACTTTGGGAGGCCGAGGCGGGCAGATCACCTGAGGTCGGGAGTTCGAGACCAGCCTAACTAACATGGAGAAATCCCATCTCTACTAAAAATACAAAATTAGCCAGGTGTGGTGGCACATGCTTGTAATCCCAGCTACTCAGGAGGCTGAGGCAGGAGAATTGCTTGAACCTGGGAGGTGGAGGTTGTGGTGAGCCAACATTGCACCACTGCATTCCAACCTGGGCAAGAGGAGCGAAACTCCGTCAAAAAAAAAAAAAAAAAAATTTAGTTGTGTTTACAGAACTAAATTGGTCAGTTGGTCTGAAACAAATTCACCAGGGAATTAATCTATTAGTGTAGAATTGCTAATTATTGTAAAATATATAATTAGACTTCATTTGTTTTATGTGCATTGTGATGTAATATAGCATCAGTGCAACTTAAAGTAACTAAAATAATAATTGTACTTGTTGTTAAGTGTTCTCACCTGAGTAACTTTTAAGTGAAACCATTCAAGTTTAGATTTGGGGAGTGGTAAGGGAATCAACTTTTTCTTTTGTTTGTTCAGGGAAAATGGGGATTTAAGATTATTATTCATGGATCAGTAGATTGTTGAAAGTTTGTGAATCAGATTATAAACATTTATCTAAGACGTACAAGGACTGAGGGCTAGGTAAACATCTGAAAGTTTAGTCTCTAGAAACACCCAAACTAGTAATAAGCCAACAACCAGATGCACTGCTAAAGGAAAATGTGAATGTTTTTAATAGCTGCATTTTAGTAAATTGTACAGTGGTGAAGGTGGAAAGGGCACTTGGGACTCATTAGAATGAGGCAGAGTATACTCCAATGGCCCTGTTTCTCAGATATAATGAATAAGTGTCTGCCAACAATATACCAAAACCATCTTTTAGAGAAACACTATTTAATGGTCACTCAATAGCTTTCAAAATACGTATTAACAGCACTGCACAACCTGTTCTGAAAGTGATCTGGCATCATCATTCCTGCAAAATATGCTTTGGAGAAAGGAAGCTTGCTTGGGGCAGTTGTATAATACGAAAGTTTTAAGTTCCTAGGGAAGAAAGAGCCATGTAAATACATGTAATAAACTGATGCATGTGTAAAATTTTCTTGGCCTTTATCCTACAGAAATGAAATATTTAATATGAATTTTCTGAATGTGAGATTATGGACTGTTTTTTATACTATGGCCTAATTTTAAAGGCCCAAAATAATATATTTTTAAGTTTGCCCTTGTGCTGAAGTACCAGTGTATGTATGTTATGCTTGATTTGGTTGTAAACTATATTTCAAAGTAAATCCTAGTGTAATAAGTTTTATAACCAAAAAGGTTTAGGCTGCTGAACCATTGTTTTTAAGAGATATAAAGTGCAGCAAGGGACTATTTTTTTTTCCTTCTCTAAGCCCAGAGAAGAACTACTAAGTGGTACCTCCAACCTCAAATATTTGTCTCGGCTTTTACCAAGACTTGTAACCTATGATACAAAGATAGTTTAGTGTATGGTGCCAGCGGTGTTTGTTTTTCATTTGGTCAAAATAAGTGCAACCCAGGGCACCACTTATGCAAAAGATGTAAACTCTTGCATAATACATTGGTAACATATTTTACCAATCTCAAGGGTAAATGCTAAATACAAGTTACCCAAATAGCAAGTTAAAAGAAATAACATATGAGGGTCAATTTAATATTTCTAATTGTTAATGTTCTGTTTTCCAATTTGTCATCTTTTGTGATGTTTATAAGCAGATGGCTAAGTTGTATTTCTCCAAATAAATTCAGATAAAATAATATTGCCCAAGTAAAATATTAATAACCTAAAGACAAGTTGATATGGTACTTAATGTACATAACATGAACTTGAAGCATAAAATTAAAATTGTTTCACCCCCCCCTACAAAAAAATATCCAACATCATATGATCAATTAATTAATAAGAAATGACGGAGCCCCCACATTTCACCCACAGGAATGAGTTGTGGAAGCTGTGCAGCCCTGAAAAGTTGTCCTCTCCGCATCTCTTTTGGAGTGGCCATAGAGAGTAATAAACAACAGGACCCTAGCAAATTTGGCTATGCCAAGAAATGTATTTCACTGTGAGAGCAGGGAGTCCTTATTGTTCCTGCCTAGCAATAATTGATTGATGTGTGCTATGTGGCCAGGGACTGCTGTGTTTCTTGTTCTTCCTTTTTCCAAACAAAGACTTATAACTTCCGTTTAACCTTATGGCTCACCAGATAATGAGGAACCACTTCGAGACCTGATGAAAAGCAGAAAGCACATTACCAAAGATCCTATATTTGAAGTGAATAAATTAACTGGATGAGACAATGGTGTGGTATTTCTCAGGGAGAGGCTGGAGAAGGTATTCTATTTATGAGAGGAAAAGTGTGTATGAATATTACAAAGCCAAAGGGGTAGAATGTGGTAGAAGCCACTAGTTTTCCACCCAATAAACTTTCTCCTTTTATTTCTTATTAACAGAATCCCACTTTTATTCAAATCAGCAATGTGCTGAAGAGCTGGGGATATGGTGACTGATCAGTGTTCCCTTTTTATGTTAACTGCAAGAAGGCTTAGAACTAAATTTGCAGCTCGTCTTTAACAAGGAGGTCTCTGTGATGTGCAGTATTGTAATGGACCCATTCCTGGTTACAGCTTATCTTTCCATCCATGATTTCCATTTTTCTTTTTCACCTATCTTCATACATACTGTTTTGCTATACTTACTTATCCCATCAAACCACTTTAAAACATTTAAAAATAAACCATGTAGAAAGAGCAGCAAGGAAAGCCAACAGAAATAAAGAGGAAGCGAGAAAAAGAGAAGGAGAAGGAAGGAAGGAAGGAAGGAAGGAAGGAAGGAAGGAAGGAAGGAAGGAAGGAAGGGAGAAAGAAGAAAAAGAAAGGAAGGAAAAAGAAAGAAAATAGAGACAGAAAGAAAGAGAGAGAAAGAAAATAAAGAGAAAAGAGGAAGAAAAGAAAGAGAAGAAATGAAAGAGAAAGGAAAGAAATAGAAAGAAAGAAAGATAGAAAGAAAGAAAAGAAAGGAGGAAGGTAGGAAAGGAAGGAGAGAGAAAGAAAAAGGGAGATGTAAAAAGGGAAGAAGGGAAGAAGGAAAGGAGGAAAGGAAGAGAAAGCAAAGGACATAAAACCTACACTTTGAATCTTGCAGATCTAAACCTATGAAAGGAAGATAAATGTCATTACTACTGATGACTTAAGAATTTCGCAACATGATTTGTAGAGAAAGGCTAACAAAAGATGTAAGGCATTACAAAGGAATACAAAGATAAAATTAATCACCTGAAGTATATGCTTATAGTTCCAAGCTTTTGAAATATTCTTTCTCTCAGTTTCTGGTGGCATGTAGGAAATACTTTGATGCATGATAGCCTGTAAGCACAGCATCATGCAAGCTATTCCAGGGACAACTCCCCCCAACCACAATGTCACTGGCCAGGTAACCGGATGAGCAACTGTTGTTTTTAATTTGGCAGAGAAAAGGTGGGGCCAGAATGGGAGTCAAGCTGAGTGACCGATTTAAGATCTCACAGATATGAGTGCCTCATGTATATTTTGTGTACTATAAATATTTAGTGTCACTTGGTCCTTCTATCACTTTCTGTGTTCATGTCCATGTTCTCTACTTCTTTTATTTCTCTAACACATCTCATGGGTTACCAACTTGTTTATCTCTGCTTAACAAAGATACGCTTTGCTCATCCATCTGTTTTGGATCTTGCCCTTTATGGCAAAATAGAATGTCCTCAAATAAAGAGGATATTCAATATCCTCAGTGACACCTGGCATGTTTATTTTTATTTTTTATTTTATATTTATTTAGGTTTTTTTTTTTTTTGAGATGGAGTCTCACTCTGTCACCCAGGATGGAGTGCAGTGGTGTGATCTCAGGTCACTGCAACTTCTGCCTACCGGGTTCAAACCATTCTCCTGCCTCAGCCTCCCCAGTAGCTGGGATTACGGCATGCACCACCACACTCAGCTAATTTTTTGTATTTTAGTAGAAATGTGGTTTCACCATGTTGCCCAGGTTGATCTTGAACTCCTGAGCTCAGGCAATCTGCCCACCTTGGCCTCCCAAAGTGCTACAATTGCAGGCATGAGCCACTGAGCCCAGCTCACCTGTCATCTTTTACTTTAACAGTGCTCCTTTCTACATCCATTCATAAGAAGAGAAAATGTCTAATTTTAAATTTGTCTTAATGCATCTCACTAAAATAAGTATATGTAAAATTTTAAACAAATGCCTATCACATAGAGTATATATTGGCATTAATATCTATCCATATCTTAATTGGGCTTTTCAGACATATTTCAATATGGTTCAATAAAAGTAGAGATTAACAGCTACCTAAACATGAGCTATGGTCCAGGCAGCAAATAATTTCATTAAATAAGTCAATTGACTTACATATCGGAAGGTGCATTTTGCAACTTATTCATCTGAAAAGATTTCTGCTCAAGGTGGGGCACGGTGGCTCATGCCTGTAATTCCATCACTTTGGGAGGCCGCGGTGGGTGATCACCAGAGGTCAGGAGTTTGAGACCTGACCTGACTAACATAGTGAAATCCCATCTCTACTAAATATACAAAAATTAGCTCAGCATGGTGGTGCACGCCTGTAATCCCAGCTATTCGGGAGGCTGAGACAGGAGAATCGCTTGAACCCGGGAGGTGGAGGTTGCAGTGAGCTGAGATTGCACCATTGCACTCTAGCCTGGACCACAGAGCAAGACTCTGTCTCAAAAAAAAAAAAAAAAAAAAAAAAAAAGAGTTTTGCTCAAAAGCTATCACATAAATATACTGTAGACTATGGCTTCATTGTAGGAATGCAGTTTGTCATGATTAAGGTGTCCAGTTAGTGACAACTGACTTTAACTGGCCATATTCTGGGCTAGTGTTATTTTTCTATTCTTTGCGGAATTAGTACTTGCCATTTAGGATTTTGGTGTCCTGATAAAGAATATTTGTTAAGAAAAATTATCCAAATTTTGAAATAAGGAAAAAATACTACTGCATGCGCTTCAAAAGTTATGCTAGAGCATTAGTTAGGAAGCCACATTGTCTGACAAGAGTCATCTGATGATGTAAGGGAACGTGATTTTGGCTGATTATTTACATTTGACTAAGGCCCTGATTCTGTAATGTTATTTGTTAACTTGTAAAAGGTTGATAGGTTGTTAAAAACTGTGTGCCAGTAGAGAGATGAGTGATTTCTTTTCAGAAGAAAAGATATCCCAAATTTTGATATTTATTGCTCTGCAGAACATTAACTAATTTTTGTATTTTAAAATAACTTATTTATTAACAATGCAAACATTTTGGTTTCATCCAAATATAAATTATGATATTCTTAGTGGGAAAGCATTAACAGTTTTATATCTAACTGAGCAATTGATTTCAGCAATCTTTCTTTCAGTCTCTTGTATCCTCTTAGAACCAGCTTTACTTTCCTAATAGTTCCATCACTGAGTTAAATATTTCTTTCATTATTGAGTTAAATACACTTCTAGTTTTCTTAAAATTATATTTTGTCATATTCCCTTTTCCTACCCTCATTCAAATTAAATTAGGAAATAGACAAAAGTGTAATCAAGATGATATACTTAAAGATGACAAACTTGAAATATAGCCATGTGTCACTTATTGACAGGGATATATTCTAAGAAATGCATTCTTAGGCAATTTTGTCATTGCATGAACATCATAGAGTGTACTTACACAAACCTAGATGGTATAGCCTACTACAATAAGACTTAAAATGTTTGTGGAAAAAATAGTATTAAAAGACAAAAATAAATAATATAAACTTTATTTCTCAACATAAGCTCCATCAACTTCAAGATATTTTTGTAAGTGATGATACCAGGCATTCAGTCTATTCCTAAAGAACTGAGGGTCCTGGGAATTTAACCATGTCAATACAGTCTTTTCTACAGTATTAACTGAAGAAAAATGGGTGTCATTTAAAGATGTTTTAAAATTATGAAATAAGTCAGAAGGAGCTACATCAGGACTGTAAGGTAGATGTCTAATGGTTTCCCAAGGAAACTCTTGAAAAATTTTCCTTGTTTGATAAGAAAAATGAGCAGGGGCATTGTCATGGTGGAGAAGGACTCTCTGGGGAAGCTGTCTTGTGTGTTTTTTATCCTATAGTTTTGGCTAATTTTCTCAAAACATTCTCATAATAAATAAATGCCATCATTGTTTGACCCTTCAGAAAGTCAACAAACAAAATGTCTTGAGTATTCCAAACAATTGTTTCCATGACCTTTGCTCTTGAATGGTCTGCTTTTGTTTTGACCAGACCATTTTCCACCTCTTGGTAGCCATTGCTTTGATTGTTCTTTATCTTCAGGATCATACTGGTAAAGCCATGTTTCATTTACTGTTTCAATTCCTCGAAGAAATGCTTCTTCAAAGTATCTTCAAAGTGGGATCATTCCACTTGTTTAAATTTCCATTGAAAGCTCTGCACTTGTCTGCAGCTGATCTGGACACAATGATTCTGGTATCATCAGGCGGAAAGTTTGCTCAATTTTCATTTTTCAGTCAGCATTCTGTCACCTGAACCAATTAAGATGTCTGTGGTATCGGCTATTGTTTCTGTTGTTAATTATCCGTCCTCTTCAATTAGAGAATTAACAAAATTAATTTTTTCCTCAAAAATCCATGTGACTGGTCTAGGCTATGCACTTCATCTTCAACATCATCTCCTCCCCTTTTAAAATGAGTTATTCATATGTAAACTGCTGGTTTCTTTGGGACATTGTCTCCATAAACTTTTCATAAAGCATAAATTATTTCATCATTCTCTCACAAAAACTTCACCATTAATTTGATGGGTTTGTTTGTTTGTTTGTTTGTGTGTTTTTTTGAGACAGAGTCTCGCTCTGTTACCCAGGCTGGGTGCAGAGGTGCATTCTTGGCTGTCATCTCCACCTCCCAGGTTCAAGCAATTCTCCTGTCTCAGCCTCCAGAGTAGCTGGCATTACGGGCATGTGCCCAGATAATTTTTGTATTTTTAACAGAGATGGGGTTTCACTGTGTTGACCAGGCTGGTCTCAAACTCCTGACCAGGTAATCTGCTCCCCTTGGCCTCTCGAAGAGCTGGGATTATAGGCATGAGCCACCGCGCCCAGCCGATGATTGTTCTTGCTTCAATTATAGCAGAATTCATGTTGCTCTAATAGAGGCTATTTTCAAACTGATGTCTTTTCCTTCTTAGTGTCTCAAACTAGATTCTGTTTAGACATGTTATATCTAGTTGGTATGAGGTTATGTTGGTGCAAAAAATTTTGAAATTCATGCATGGTTTTTCATAATAAGCATTTTCCATTTCCACTTTTTGAAGGCTCTTCGTACACACCTAGGCTATGTGCTATAGCCTATTGCTCCTAGGCTGCAAACCTGTACGGCATGTTATATACTGAATACTGTAGGCAATTTTAACACAATGGGAAATATATGTATATCTAAACATAGAGTACAGTAAAAACACAGTATGAAAGGTAAAAAGATGGTACACCTGTATAGGGCACTTACTTACCATGAATGGAGCTTGCCAGACAGGAATTTGCTCTGGGCTAGTGAGTGAGTGAGTGGTAAGTGAATGTGAAGGACTAAGGACATTATTGTACACTACTGTAGACTTTATAAACACTGTATACTCATGCTATGCTACATTTATTTAAAAAGCATCTTTCTTTCTTTAATTATACATTAACCTTATCTTACTGTAACTTTTTTACTTCATAAACTTTTTAATTTATTTATCTTTTGACTCTTACAATAGTACTTAGCTTAAAATACAAACACATTGTAAAAGTACAAAAAATGTTTTCTTTATATCCTTATTCTATATGCTTTTTGATTTTTTTTTTTAACTTTTTTATCTTTTAAACATTTTTGTTAAAAACCAAGACACAGACCAGGTGTGGTAGTTCACACCTATAATCCCAGCACTTTGGGAGGCCGAAACGGGTGGATCATTTGAGGTCAGGGGTTCGCGACCAACCTGACCAACATGGTGAAACCCAGTCTCTACTAATAATATGAAAATTAGCTGATGGTGTGCACTTGTAGTCCTAGCTATTTGGGAGGCTGAGGCACAAGAATTGCTTGAACTGAGAGGTGGAGGTTACAGTGAGCCAAGATCATGGCCACTGCACTCTAGCCTTGATGACAGAGTAAGACTCCATCTCAGAAAAAAACAAAACAAAACAAAACAAAAGCAAAAACAAAACAAAAGCAAAAACAAAAACTAAATGAAGACACAAATACACATATTAGCCTAGGCTTACACAGGATCAGGATCATCAGTATCTCTGTCTTCCATCTCCACATCTTGTCTCCTTAAAAGGTCTTCAGGGACAATAATATGCATGATGCTGTCATTTCCTATGGTAACAATGCCTTCCTCTGGAATACTTTCTGAAGGACATGCTGAGGCTCCTTTACAGTTACCTGTTTCTTAATAGGTAGAAGAGTATATTCTAAAATAATGATAAAAAGTATAGTAAGTACATAAACCAGTAACACAATCATTTATTTTTATTAAGTATTAGGTACTGTACATAATTGTACATGCTATACTTTTCTACGACTGGCAGCACAATATGTTTTACACCAGCATCTCCAGAAACACGTGAGTAATATTTTGTGCTATGACATTAGGATGACTACAACATCACTAGGCAATAGGAATTTTTCAGCTCTATTATAATCTTATGGAACTACCATCATATATGCGGCCTGTTGTTGACTAAAACATCATTATGAGAGGCATAACTGTAGCCACCTTTTTTTTTTTTTTTTTTTTGGACATGGAATCTTGCTCTTCACCAGGCTGGAGTGCAGTGGCATAATCTCGGCTCACTGCAACCTCCACCTCCTACATTCAAGCTGTTCTCCTGCCTCAGCCTCCTGAGTAGCTGGGATTACAGGCAGGTGCCACTGGGCGCAGCTTATTTTTGTATTTTTAGTGGAGACGGGGTTTTACCATGTTAGCCAGGCTGGTCTCGAACTCCTGACCTTGTGATCTGCCCACCTCACCCTCCCAAAGTGCTGGGATTACAGGCTTGAGCCACCACAACTGGCCCACTTTCTTTACTGAAAAATTTGACTGGAGAATATGGCCTTAGAGCTGAAGCCAAGTAGTCTTGCCATTATTTCACTCTGAAGTTAAACTCACTTGCTCACTTAGTTTCTGGCATAATTGGATGGCTCAGATCTCTTACTGTCTTCAGTCTTCAGGGGAGGACACCTTTCTTCCACATGGCAGGCTATAGAGAGTAACACTCTCTAAAGGCAGGAAGACTCGAAAACAGTAAGCAGAGAAGGAGCTAAGCTTGCAGAATTCCTTCTCCTAAATTCAGCAGTCAGTTAAAGCATCCTTCCTTCCCTGGGGAAGAATTAAGGCATAGGATAAGAGAGGCCAGGAATGAAGAATACATGTCAGCACATTGCTGCCACAGTTTAGCAGATCCAATTATTCTACTCCCATGAGGAAGTGGAATGACCTGCCCGTCGGAAGAAACCCATAGGCCAGGATTTTACCATAGTAAATGTTATTGTTGTTATGCATATTCTTAGCATCCCAAGCATATACCAAGCAAAAACACAGTGTACTTTTATATTGGGCTCTGATGAGAGGTCTCAATCTATTCATATAATGTCGAAAGAAGTGTGTTTTATTCAACGTTAACCTCTAACAAAGCTCAGAGTAGGTACTCAAACATACGTTAAATGAATGAATGAATGGATGAATGAACACATGGATGAGACAGGATGAGATTTCAGCACAGTAGAGGAAGTTGAGGTTTTTCCCAGGAGCAGCGTCTAGTCAGGTAGCATAGTACATCTCTGTACCATAGCAGCTGATGAAGTGGTTTCTTGACAAAATGGTGTCTACTCATTCAAAAATCAATGAAAATGAATATCATCGAAGTCCTTCAATAAAGGAGATGCCATATGTTCCCTAGGAAAAGAAATCTGTGACCCCAAACCTTATAGTTGAGAATTTGTGAAGGTCCCTTTGAAACCCCCACTGCTCAAAACAAACCCAGTCCTATTTTCTCATCAGAAAAGAACCAACCCTTGTTAGAAAAACTTTATCTTAGTTTAAACGTATATTCTCCTTCCACAATTTCACATGAAGTTTACTCCAGTTAAATAATCTGAGTTTTTTTAAAAAAGAAAATAACAACCCCAAACTAGAAAAACTAAAATATCTATAAATGTAAAAGTAAATAAGGGTATAAATTGTAATATGTTTATACAAATGGATACAACTTAGAAATATAACAGAAAAAAACAACTGATATGGTTTGGATCTGTGTTTCTACCAAATCTAATGTCGAATTGTAATTCCCAGCGTTGGAGGTGGGGTCTGGTGGGAGGAAATTTGATCATGGGAATGGTTTCTCATGAATGGTGTAGCACCATCCCTCTTGGTACTGTCCTCATGATAGTGAGTGAGTTCTTCTGAGATCTGTTGTTTAAAAGTATGTAGCACATCCTTGCCCTCTCTCTCTCTTGCTCCTGCTCCAGCCATGTGAAGTGCAAGGTTCTCCTTCACCTTCTCCCATGATTATAAGTTTCCTGAGACCTTCCTGGAAGCTGAGCAGATCCTAGCATCATGCTTCCTGTACAGACTGCAGAACCATGAGCCAATTAATCCTCTTTTCTTTATAAATTACCCAGTCTAAGTTATTTCTTTATAGCAATATGAGAACAAACTAATACAACTACTAACATACACAACAACATAGATGAACCTCGAAACATTATGTTGAATGAAAAAAGCTGGACACAAAAAAACTACACACCATATAATGTTATGTACATGAAGTCCAAGAACAGCCAACACTAATCTGCAGTAAAAAATTCCAAGCAGTGGTTGTTTCTGAGGTGAATATGTGGAGGGTAGGGGAACTGACCAGAAAGGGGCAAAGGAGAATGTACTGGGGTGAATGGAAATGCCTTGATAGTTTCATGAATATTTACCATTGTCAAAATTTATTGACCTGAACACTTAATATACATTTTAATATGTGTAGATTAAACTTCAAGAAGAAAAGTTAGAAAGGAAAATAAAGGGCTATCACAGATGTGGCTGACAGACTTGCTAACACTTTCCCTAAGTTAAGGATCCTGAAGTTTCAATTAACTTCTTGAAAACTGAGCAGACTATAGCCAAACAATCCATTTCTGGCTGGCTGCAATTTTTTTCCATTAGAAGTAATGTGAAGAATAGGTCTCAGGAAGTCATTTTCCAAAGAATTCAATACTCTTGAATATAGTAAGGAGTGTTGAGCACTAAAGGAGATCAAAGCCAGTAATTAATGAGTCTTCCTCTGCATTAGCCAGGCTCTTTGATGCACTTCCAAAGCAAACAGGGCTAGAAGGCAACTGGATGTGAACTTTTCACAGTCGTTTCTATGAAGGTAACGTGTCAGCAAAAGGGTTCTCCAGTTAATGAGAAAATTAATAGGACATTTTGTTTATCTGTGCAATTACAAATTTTTAGAAATAAGCAGTTAATCTGAGGATAAAGTCTTACATAAAACAAATAAACAGAAAAAACCCCAAAAGTCAAGGACTGATAAAATAGATCAACTGATGTTGACAACAACTGATGTCTACAAAAGCATAATGGAAAGACAATCTCTGGTTCTTTGTGTGTCACAGATGTGAAATATAGTTGGTCTGCAGTGGGAAGAATATGAAGAATAGGTAAGGATATCACCAAGGAAGGAGAGTACAGGTATCAAGAAAGACTTGAGATACCAGACCATCCTACGCAGTACAATGAATGGCATATGAAGAAGTGGATGTACAGAGCTAACCGGGACATCACATGGTAACGATCACTACCAAGAAGGCAGTGGATAGGATCCGGGGTGAAATCAGAAGGAACAAAAAGAAAGGGAATTATAATTGTGAGAAAATGTGTACAATCAATCTTGAATGTCTGAGGACTCTATGTGCATTGCAAACCTAATTTTCTATTGACTCTTTCTGGAAAAAGACAAAGGCTCACTCAGAGGGACCTCTGTGACTTGGCCAGGGATCGGTTTCATATACTAACCTATTTTTCAGATTGCTGCACTGTCCAGGAGGGTTGGACCTCTCAGAGTTGAGAAAAGAAGAGGGTCACCTCTCATAAAAACCCTGTTCGGCAGGATTATTTTCATCTCCTCTTTACTGAGGAGAAAACTGAGACTCAGATAAGCGAATACTGCCGAGCTGGCAGGTGACAGAGCTTTGCTTAGAAGCCAAGTGTCTGACTCCAAGGTCGTCTGATGTCATACCTCTCCAAACGTAAGTTCAAAGTATACGCAGTTTAGAATTTAGGCTACAATATAAATCCCTTATTAATATCTCTCTCAGTCTCTCTTTTTACTATAACTGGGAAACTCTAACTGTAAGCTTCTTTGGGAGCAAAAAATTGTGATACTGTCTCAGTATTTTTTTTCACCTAAGCAACTCTACTCTATACCTCTCATGTTTAGTATTTAGTTAGATGCAGGAGATGTAAAAATTTTTACTGCCCTAAGTATGTCTGGAAATACCTCAATTTGATTTTCACAGTCCAGTGCTACTCAACAAACTATAACTGAGCACTTACTCTGTGCTAGGAACAGCATTTCTGCTTTCCAAGGACCTCTAAGGTAAGAGATAAATAAATAGTTTTATAACAACATGACTTAATAAAGAATATAAAATTACTCTGAGACTTATGTGTAGGATGTTTTAAGTACACCAAATAGGAACACCTAACCCATCCTGGGGTAAGGGTAGTGGTCAGGAGAAATTCCCCATAAGAAAAAGAATTCAAGTCTTGATGTCTAGTGCAGAAGTAGGACAAGTGCAATCTGGGGAGTGGGAACATCTGTTTAGAAACCACCAAGTCACTTCAAACTCAACTACCCTCACTTCATACTCAATTACCTCCTTGCATTTGCAAGTGCACACCTCTCTCTCTCTCTCTTTCTCTTTTACAAACACACACACACACACACACACACACACACAAATTCTTATCATGGTGAATGACAATCACACAATCATCCATCCAGTACTACAAATAGAAACCCAGGAGTTGACTTTAATAACCACTTCTCAACTGTCACTGAGTCTATTTCTACCTCCTAAATATCTTCTTAGCTGCATCCCACACATAATGATATACCATATTTCTATTACTATTTAGTTCAAAATATTTTCTATATTGTGTCTACTGTTAAATCCAATGAATGTTTTAATTTTTAAATTTATAATTGACACATAATAATTGTACATGTATGTACTACAACCTGATATTTTAATGCATGTATGCATAATATAAAGATTAAATCGGGGTAATCATATTCACCACTTCAAATATTTGTCATTTCTTTGTGGTGGCAATATTCAAAAATCTTCTAGCTATCTTGTAATATGCACTATATTGTTATTTGCTATAGTCACTAATGCTGGTGAAGATGCAGAGAAAAGGGAATTTTTATATACTATTGGTGAGAATATAAATTGGTACAGTTACGGAAAACAGTATAAAGATTTCTCAAAAAATTAAAAATAGAAGTCTGGATACATATCCAAAGGAAATGAAATCAGTATGTTGAAAAGATATTTGCAACCCCTGTTTATTGCATCATCACTCACAATAGCCAAGATTAGGAAATCAACTGAAATGCTCATCTGCAGATTAATGGATAAAGAAAATGTGGCATATGTACATGCAATGGAATACTATTCAGTTATAAAACAGAATGAAATCCTGTCATTTGTAGCAACGTAGATAAACTGAGAGGACATAAATTGAAATAATCCAGGTAGAGAAAGAGAAACCGCATGAACTCACTCATATGTGGAATCTAAAGTTGATTTCACAGATGTAGAAAGTAGAATAGTGGCCACCAGAGGCTGCGAGGAAAGAGGAAAGGGAGGACTGGAAGAGGTTGGTCAACGAATTTACTAACTTTAGATATTTTATTTTTCAGTTCTAGAATATTATTTTAGTCATTGTCAGGAAATTATAATAGTTCTGTTAAAATTCTCCATCTTTTCATCCCGTTTGTTCATATTTTCTTCAACTTCTTCCAAATAGTTTCAGTTTATCTCTGGTTTCAAATGTCTTCAGTGCAAGATCAGTCCTGTGTATATTACAGGCCCCTCCCTTTGGCAAGCCTTTGAAATCTCAGCACAATGAGTTGCCAAGAACTCCCTCTATGACTTACTACCCAGCCTTCAGATTACTGGGCTACCACGTCCTCTCACACAAGTCTCCTGAGGGAGAATCGGTGGGTGGGAGAACGTGGCCTTGAAACTCCTCCAGATTCTAGTTGGTCTCACCAACCCACACGCAGACATTTAAAACTCTGCTGACTGCACCTTACGCAGGAAGAGTCTCCCTGCTTGAATCAGGCCCAATTCTCACCAGCCCACGCCTGACTCAGCAGTTGCCCCTAGGGAAGGTAATGCCTACTGATCTTCATTCTCTAGGAAGCACTTGTCTCTCTGGAATATGGTTCCTTTAGACTTCTTCCCATCCATAACATTCTGATGGCTTAAAAAACATATATGTTATTATATTATACTTTATTTTTTAGTTGTTACAACTCAAACTGGAAGCCTCTTGTTATATGATCAGTAGTATGTTGCGAAATGCTATAGTCGAATCCATAAATAGCCCTTGAATACATCCAGTTTTGTCTGTCTCTATTCTACCACCTGATCCAATACATCATCATCTTCCCCAAATTCCTCATTGGTCTCCCTGCTTTTATTCTCATTTAACTAGTCTTTAATCTGTTCTCCATTCTGCAGTCATTGAACGCTTTAAAATGGGAACCTAATGATAGCACCCTCTTGATGAACACTGTTCAATATCTTTACTCGGAGGATAAAGATCAAAATCCTTAAAGCATGATTTTTGGATGATAATGATGTGTCAATGTAGGTTCATCAGCTATAACAAATTTACCACCCTGGTGGGGGTATTGATAATGGGGGAGGTTGTGCCTATTTGAGGGGAGGGGATATATGAGAAATCTCTGTACTTTCCTCTCAATTTTGCTGTGAATCCAAAACTGCTCTAAAAATAAAGTCCATTAAAAATATATACATATGTACAATTTGTCCTTAAATAACAATTTTTACAGGCTGTTCATCCCGACAGATGAGGCGATGAAAAGACTGACTTATTAGTACTTTCCTCAGACATCCTAGACTAGTCCTGAGATTGACCTTAATTCTTCTTGCTGAATGAGTATGGGTTCAATAGAGGGCCCTCCAACCCCAAGATCCCCATAGCATCAAAGCGTCCCAGAATCTAACTTATCTTTCCATTCTTTTAACAATTATTTTATTAGGGACTTTGCTTGCAAGTGACTTAGTCAGTAGAGTTGGGACCAGGGGTCAAGAGCAGTTGAGACCACACGGTGCCAGCCCTTAAGTCGGAAGAGGCCTGAAATTTGGGTTGCTGTTTAGCAAGCTTATAGAAAAGAGTAGGGTCACTGTCACAACTGTCACCTTCTTTTCTTTTCTTTTCTTTTTTTTTTTTTGGACAGAGTCTCGCTCTGTTGCCAGGCTGGAGTGCAGTGGCGCGATCTCCGCTCACTGCAACCTCTGCCTCCTGGGTTCAAGCGATTCTCGTGCCTCAGCCTTCTGCGTAACTGGTATTACAGGCATGGGCTACCACACCTAGCTAATTTTTGTATTTTTAGTAGAGACAGGGTTTCACCATGTTGGCCAGGATGATCTCGATCTCCTGACCTTGTAATCCACCCACCTCAGCCTCCCAAAGTGCTGGGATTACAGGCGTGAGCCACTGCACCCGGACTCTTTTCTTTTTTTTAATTTCATTTTTTAAATTTCAGTTGTTATTTGAGTACAGGTCATTTTTGGTTACATGGATAAGTTTTTTAGTGGTGATTTAGTGCACCTTTAGTGAGATTTTAGTGCACTTGTCACCCGAGCTGTGTATACTGTATCCAAAATGCAGTATTTTGTCCCTCTCTCCCTTCCCAATCTTCCCGAAGTCCCCAAAGTTTATTATATCATTCTTAGGCCTTTGCATCCTCATAGCTTAGCTCTCACTTACAAGTGAGAACATACAATATTTAATTTTGCATTCCTGAGTTACTGGTTCACTTAGAATAATGGCCTCCAGCTCTATTCAAGTTGCTGCAAAAGACATTTTTTATGGCTGAGTAGTATTTCATTTTGAATATATATATATACACACACATGCCACATTTTATATATATGTATATATATGCCACATTTTTTATATATATATGCCACTTTTTTTTACCCACTTGTTAGTTGATGGGCACTTAAGTTGGTTCCATATCTTTGCTGTGTGAATTGTGTTGCTATAAACATGCATGTGTATGTGTCTTTTTCGTATAATGACTTACTTTCCTTTGGGTAGATACCCAGCAGTGGAATTGCTGGATCAAATGGTAGTTCCATTTTTAGTTCTTTAAGGAATCTCCATACTGTTTTCCATAGTGGTTGTACTAATTTACATTCCCACCGGCAGTGTAAACTTGTTCCCTTTTCACAACATCCACACCAATATCTATTGTTTTTGATTTTTTAACTATGGCCATTCTTGCAGGACTAAGGTGGTAGGTATCTCATTGTGGTTTTGATTTGCATTTCCCTGATGATTAATGGTGTTAAGCATTTTTTCATATGTTTGTTAGTTGTTTACATATCTTCTTTTGAGAAATGTCTATTCATGTCCTTTGCTCACTTTTTGATGGGGTTGTTTTTTCTTGTTGATTTGTTTGAATTCTTTGTAGATTCTGCATACTGGTTCTTTGTTAGATACATAGTTTGCAAATATTTTTTCCTACTCTGTGGATTGTCTGCTTACTCTGCTGATTATTTCTTTTGCTGTGCAGAAGCTTTTGTTTAATTAGATTCCATTTATTTATTTTTGTTTTTGTTGCTTTTGCTTTTGGGGTCTTAGCCATGCCTAAGCCAAAGTCCAGAAGAGTTTTTCTGATGTTACCTTCTAAAATTTTTATGGTTTCAGGTCCATCTTGAGTTGATTTTTGTGTAAGGTGAGAGATGGGGATCAAGTTTTATTCTTCTACATGTGGCTTGCCAGTTTTCTCATCACTCTTTATTGAATAGGGTGTCCTTTCTCCAATTTATGTTTCTGTATTCTATGTTGAAGATTAGTTGGCTGTAAGTATTTGGCTTTATTTCTGGGTTCTTTGTTCTGTTCTATTAGTCTACATGCCTATTTTTATGCCACGCTGTTTGGGTAACCATAGTAGGATTTGAAGTCAGGTAATGTGATGCCTCCAGATTTGTTCTTTTTGCTTAGTATTGCTTTGGCTATGTGGGCTCCTTTTTGGTTCCATATGAATTTTAGGATTTTTTTTTCTAGTTCTGTGAAGGCTTATGCTGGTATTTTGATAGAATTGGATTGGCTTTGGCTATGTGGACTCCTTTTTGGTTCCATATGAATTTTAGGATTTTTTTCTAGTTCTGTGAAGACTTATGCTGGTATTTTGATAAGAATTGCTTTGAATCTGTAGCTTGCTTTAGCTGTAGGATCATTTGCACAATATTGATTCTTCCCATCCATGAGCATTGGATGAGTTTCCATTTGTTTGTCATGTATGATTTATTTCAGCAGTGTTTTGTAGTTTTCCTTGTAGAAATTTTTCACCTCCATGGTTAAGTGCATTTCTAAGGTTTGTTTGTTTGTTTATTTGTTTTGCAGCTGTTGTAAAAGGGATTGAGTTCTTGATTTGATTCTCTGTTTTGTTGTTGGTGGTGTACAGCAGTGATGCTAATTTGTGTACATTGATTTTTTTATCCTGAGACTTTACTGAATTCATTTATCAGATCTAAGAGCTTTCTGGGTGAGCCTTTATAGTTTTCTAGGTATACAATCACATCAGCAGCAAACAGTGACAGTCTGACTTCCTCTTTTCTTTCTTTTTTTCTTTGTCTGACTTCCTCTTTTCTTTCTTTTTTTCTTTTTCTTTCTTTTTTTTTGAGATGAAGTCTCGCTCTATCACCAGGCTGGAGTGCAGTGGCACAATCTTGGCTCACTGCAACTTCCGCCTCCTGGGTTCAAGCAATTCTCCTGCCTCAGCCTCCCAAAGTGCTGGGATTACAGGCATGAGCCACTGCGCTGGCCTGACTTCCTCTTTTCTAATTTTGATGTACTTTCTTTCTCTTGCCTGATTGCTCTGGCTAGGACTTCCAGTACTAGGTTGGAAGGAAGTGATGAAAGTGGGCATCCTTGTCTTGTTCCAGTTCTCAGGGGAATGCTTTCAAGTTTTCCCCATTCAGTGTGATATTGGCTGTGGGTTTGTCATATGACTGTTATTATGTTGAGGTATGTCCCTTCTATGCCTATTTTGTTGAGGGCTTTTGTTGTAAAGGATGCTGGATTTTGTCAAATGCTTTTTCTCTGTTTATTGAAATAATCGTATGGTTTTTGTTTTTAATGCTGTTTATGTGATGTATCATATTATTGACTTGTATATGTTAAACCATCCCTGCATCCCTGGGATGAAACCTATTTGGTCATGACGCATTATTTTTTTGGTGTGCTGTTGGATCCAGTTAGCTAGTATATTGTTGAGGATTTTTGCCTCTATGCTCATCAAGGATATTGGTCTGTAGTTTTCTTTTTTTGTTATGGCCTTTCCTGGCTTTGGTATTAAGTGATACTGGCTTCATAGAATGATTTAGGGAGGAGTCCCTGTTTCTCTCTTTTGGAGTAGTTTCAGTAGAATTGGTATCAATTCTTCTTTTGATTAAATCAGTAATTTTAAAGTTTTGCTGCTTGTTATTGGTCTGTCCAGGGTTTCTATTTCTTCCTGATTTAATATAGAAGGGTTGTATATTACCAGGATCTTATCTGTTTCTTCTAGATGTTCTAGTTTGTGCACATAAAGGTGTTCATAGTAGTCTTGAGCCATCTTTTGTATTTCTGTGGTATTGGTTTTAATATGTCACCTTTTTTCTATAAGCCATATTACTTCCAATTCTAGAAGCATCATTCAACTCTTACAGCTACTTAGAGATGCTGAACCAGGTTCCCAAGCCAGAACAAGTTGGAGCATTTGTACCAACTTGTTTTATGTCACACCAAGATGTTTTACCATTGATAAAGTATACATCAAAATGTCTTTAGTTTAAACCATTCCATCTATAATGTGCATTAAAACTATCTCTATAGATAGTGAATGGTGTAGGAGGAGTATTGGGCCTTATAAACTAGAAGACAGGGTCTACTGCCAATGTAACGACAAGCTCTGCTTTCCCTTTCTTTCTAACAGATCCTGATTTTGTGTTTAGATAGTGACCAAGGTATCTTTCCCATGCCTCTTTTATTTCCTGCTTAAGAAGGTTTTCTGAGGTCTGATGTCTAGAGCTGCGGTAGTCAGCTTGAGACTGTAAAATGACACACATAAGGAAAAAAAAGCCTTGTTGTAAAAATGAAGCAGAAGAAGTAGGGGGGAAAAGCCTATGTCTTTCTCAGGACCATTGAGTAATTGCATCATTGTGAAAAACTACTTTTAGATTTCTTGATGTACGAGAAAAATTAATTCCTACTTGTGAAAACCAAGGTTACTAAGTTGTTACTTGGTCTTGAATTTTTTTTTTTTTTTTTTTCCCTGAGATGGAGTCTCACTCTGTTGCCCAGGCTGGAGTGCAGTGGCTTGATCCCAGTTCACCGCAACCTCCGCCTCCCAGGTTCAAGTGATTCTTCTGTTTCAGCCTCCCTAGTAACTGGGACTACAGGTGCACACCACCACGCCCAGTTAATTTTTTGTATTTTTAGTAGAGATGGGGTTTCACCATGTTGCACTGACGGGAAAATATTCTTAACTAATAGAGAATTGTTCCTCCTTTTAGGAAAACACACAGCAAGATGTTTCTCCTTCTGTGAAGGATGGTGTTTTATTATAGCTGCTGCTGTTATTGCTACTAGGAAGTTTAAGTGGGAAAACTTCCCAGTGTGTTGCGAAGTTGGGCAGCCAAGGGGAGGATCATCCTACTTTTGACTCCCGATACTTTGTGAACACCCTTCTATGTTTGGGGAATTCCCCACTTAGAGTCTCTGCTTCCTGAACATAGAACCCAGAACCTTTGTCTCTCAGCATTGGGTATAGGCCTGAGTCCTAGACTGTTCTAATGTACTAACATTATAATATGTTATGCACTACATATGCATTACAATATAGATGCACTAACATTACAATAGGAGTTGTAAGTACCATGGAGAAGCAGATGCTGTGTGGACTGTGTTCAGTGAGGCATCGGGGACAGAGGTTCCAGTATCTAGGGCCAGTATCAGCCATGTGTAACTTAGGATGGTCTAGACATGGTTCTCAGCCACGAAGTCTTCAAGGGACTTGGAAAAACCCTAATATACTTAAATACTACTTTCTGCTGAAAATAACTGAAACTGGTTCTGAGTAATACATTTCATTATGTTAATTAAAACATTTTTTATTTATGACTTAATTGTTTTATTCTAAAGTTTGCCATCTAGTCAGAATTGAATTCAATAGGTGACTGATCCAACTAAATCTGAGGTTGAATGGAGTTTTAAAACCTGAGACCAGCCTTGACCCCACTGGCTCTCTCAGAGGATCAAGAGCAGTACTGATTCATATTCCATGTCCTCGAACATCAGATTTAAGGTATTTTCAGAGATAAGCATTGGGTGTTAGTATATGCTAGCACCTCTTGGTAAGGCTATGTATTTCTCTAACCAATCAATTAGTTCAGTGATTCTCAGCATTTTTGGTCTCAGGAGCCCTTCACTTTCTAAAAAATTGTTGAGGATCTCAGTTTTACATGAATTATATCTGTTGATACTTCCTGTACTTGAAATATTGTGAGTAAATACAGTTTTATGAAAATAGTTTTTAATTATATTTTGCTTACCATCTGGAAATACTTGAAGGACCCCCAGGCAACACTGGACAGACAACTCTTAGAAAACCACTAAATTAGGTATTTATGGATCACTTGTGGTCACAAAATTGAAATGGACTCTATAGCAAATTTGGATGTTTAGCTGTTGGCACACAATGGGAATGAGACTTCCACACTGGCACAAGAGGAGGAAACCAACCCATCAAGGGCATTGGAGATGCAGGCAAACAGTGAGAGACACTTTCCTGCATGATCTAAATTTACCCTAACTGCCTCTGGGCAGTGCTATTTATTTAGGAGTTTTGCTACAACAGAGGCTATGAGAAAAAAAGGCCTTATGTTTCATAAAGTAATAATATTTTTAAGGATTAGTATTTTTTTATAGATAAAACTGGTTTCAAGTGACACAAGGTATGGTGTATTTGCTGCATGATTGCCCTTTCCCAGCAGGAAGAGAAAGGTAATTTCCATCTTTGAGCTCTGGTAAAGGGTAAAGAGATATGGTAATGTGAGATTATGTTTTTCTTCAACACTTAGTTCATGTGAAATTAAGTGGATTATTTCTATTTGTTGTTGAAAGAGAGTGAAACTCTCGCCCTCGTGTTCTTCCTGCTTTCTGGGAAATCTCAGGCAAGTACTACACCACTGAGGTGAGGATCTCTTCTGCCAAGAGCCATCCTTTCCACCACTCCCTGGAGAAGTTTCTGGCTCAGTCAAGCTAGGTGACTCAGAACTCCCTCGGTTCCTCTGCCTCCCAGTTCACGCCAGCTGGGCACAGAGAGACAGAGACAGGGCTCAGTGCTGACCTGGAGAGCATCCATGCCTCATAAAGACACAATGCCAGGGACTGGCATCCAAATGAGTGTGGTTAGGTCAAGTGTTGGCCTGGAGTTTTGGGAAAGGTCCAGTGACTTGGGTGACAAACATAATTGTAGTTTCGAAAGGTCACCTTCCAGAGGAAATGAGATCTGGCCAGCCACACAAGATGTATCTATGAAGCAGCATGAATGGATGGATGGATGAATGGTTAGAGATGTGCACATACATTCTATTTGAAAAGCTAAACAAAAAAATAAAAATTGGAATACAGTTAAAAAAAACTAAACTAACTGTAGAGTATGAAAATATATAGACGACACCACCTAGAGTTGTTGGTATTTTATCTTATTTTGTTTAATTTAAAATTACACAAAACATTGCAGATGAAGTCTCTCCTTTGTACCCAGTTCCAGGACCACGGACCAGAGGTAGCAGCTGGCATGATTTTGGCCACCTCTGACTTTCTATTGCCTTTCTCATGGCCTCATCTCTGAATGCTGTCCTGTCTCTGTCTATAATACCATACCCCTCCCACCCCCTTTGTTCAAGGTCAATGGCAGTTGTCCTCTTTGCGCAGCCTCCCCTGGCTCCGAGAAGGCAGATGTGTGCTGCCTCTTCTCCTGCAAGACTCACCTCCTGGACTTGGGGGTCAGGGACCTTGTCTCACGTGCACTGGAATCTCCATTTTGCCATGCCCCATACATGATTATTTAGGAGGGAATGGGACAGGTTGAGAGAAGCACACAGTTCCACATTCACCTTTTTCCTCATGTGCTGTAGCTCACATTTTGGAAGTACCTTCACCTCACCTCCTTGTCACCACAGCAACAGAGATGAACATCTCATCTCTGTCCCCTGCCTCCACCTTTCCACACAGTGTGCCGAGAGCTAAAACTGCATCCAGGCCCCTGCGGGGTGGCCATCAGCTCCAGGAGCCACGTCTGACAAACTGCAAGGCTGATTCCTAGTCTCTGCTTCCCTATGCCTGGCCATCTATTATCAGCCAGAGAATGGAGAGGTGGTGTCTTCCAAGGAAAAAAAAAATTTTTTTCCTCCTTAATTGTTTTATTTCTTCACATGCACTGCTTTAACAAATCCTTTGTGAAAACAAGAATGGCAGTAAAGCAGCATGCAGGCATTTTTTCATATTGTACTTTCTTCGCTTTAGGTATATAGGTGTATTTTGAGGCTACTTGGGAATTCCTGTACATGCACACAAACAAGTGCGCACACGTGTGTGCACACACACACCCATGTATGCCACACTTTGAAACCAAGGGAGAAACTCCTGGCTGTCAGTCTTTGTAGAGTGTGAAGGCCTAGAAACATCTTCTCCTTTATCTTGGTTCTAAAAGAGAGCAAGTCAAAAGGCTAAGCAAAATAATATAAAAGAATAATGAGTTG
>NW_012103721.1:1918901-2001260 GCF_000951045.1 Mandrillus leucophaeus
TGCTTCCTCATTCCCCTCAGGGAGCAGGTGGAAACCTCCAGAGACCTCCTAGTGTCACCCACAGTCATGGAAACTCTATAAGCTGTCACAGTCATTTCTCTCTAAGTCACACCCCTTGATTATGGCCACCATGTGTCAGGATAGCGGGCCTGTGAGGCACTCTCCTCCAGGGGAGTCAGGACCTAGCCCCACAACTCTGGAGTTCCACTTAGTGTACCCACTGATTTCTTCAACTAACCCTCCATCCCCACTTCCCCTTTTACTTCTAGATCTAGGGCCAGGGCCTACAAATCCTATCTTTAACCTTTTTCCTCACTTTCCCTCCTTCAGATTTCTTCCTAGAACGAAGAGGGAATATAGGTGAGAACCTTATGCCTCATAGCCCTCTTTTTTCCCTTCTCCAGTTCTAAGTTCAGTTATATTAAGTCACCAAAAAGGAGATTTGTTAAAATACATATTGCTGGCCCCTACCCACAGAGTTTTTATTTCAGTAGTTCTGCAGTAGGGTCTGCATGTCTAAGTTCGCAGGTGATGTTGATATTGCTAATTGGGGAACCACGCTTTGAGAACTACTGACCTATACTGTGACATTCGCTAATATCACTGCTCCCTTTCCCTTGCAATAGTCTCATGGCTTAGCCTTAATGGGAGAAGGACTGCAAGGTATATGCCTTATATTGTATTGAATTTATATCTCAATCAGTGAGATTACTCTTGGAAACAATTTTGGCTTGAGACTTTCAGGATCTCAAACTATTAACAGCAGAAAACAAGAGAGTCTGCACAGCATAAATAAGGCTAATAATGACCGAAAATGTATAAGAATAATTCTTTAAAGGGTGATGTGGCCTTTTTCCTTTGCCTTTCCAAACATATCACCTTTCTGAGATTATTTGAGGCAACTGTCTTATTAGGAGACTACCATTTTTTTTTTTTTTTTTTGCAGGGCTGTAAGGTGAAATACTATGCGAATACTCATAATCCACCATTGAAAAATGAGATTTTTCAGTGAGATGATAGTTTTCCATCCTCTAAAAATGTAATCTTTCCTTTAGCATAACAGAGTTATAAAAAACATGAAAACAGGAAGGTGGGCGTATGTGGGGGTGGGGCGAAGCTTTTTTGTCCCTGGAGGATGGTGAAAAGATTACAAAAAGAAAACAGAAGGATTTCTCTTCCTCCAGAGGAAGAAAGGGAAGTGTGATAAGTGAGGGGAAGACTTAGGACCCAGAAGGGAGGGTTTTTAGTCTTCAGTGCGCAATCTTGGACTTTAGGAAGAGGCTGCACATCAAATGGATTGTTGACTGCCTTTGGCAGGCACTGGTTGCAGAGGAAATACACAGTCAAAGGCATGAAGCACTCTGCAAAAAGCAGAATTCAGAGAGTATTTCTTGCATTTCTCAGTGTCACAGGTTACAAAAAATTCCTGAAAACAAAGATATTATTAGATAATCCAGTATTCCTGAATTCTTAAACTTCCATTCCTGTTTAAACATAACACTTCTCTAATTTGCAGTCAAGTGTCCTAAATAACATGATAGAAAATACAATTTTAAAAATATTAACATTGGCCTTGCAGGCAGACACATTAGTAAAATCTTGTCTCAATGACCTGGCTCTCCCTGGGCACTTTGATTTGACTAACGCTAACTTAGCTTGTCCAGAAAACAAAATTACAACATATTTAGTTATAAATGTAATTGCCTTTTATCCACCATTCATCAGGGAAACCCTTCATTCTATAAAGCAGAATGAGAACTCCCACTGGACAATAGCAGAACAGGGGTTTTATAAGGGGGAAACAGAAAAATAGAGAAAAAAAGGTTAACATCAGGTTACTTTTTGATAAGGATTCAAGTAGAGGAGACTTTCTTATTGTGCTGACTCGGGTAGACTGAAATCTGTTTTCAAAGGAAACAATGGTCTGTTCTGGAATCTATCTGCTTCCTTGAAGTTTCAGTTTGATTATGCATTCAGTATGTGACTCCATTATAGTTTGTTCTGGTCTGCTGGGACCCAGTGCAGAAGTTCAGTGCAAAACCATGGCCTTCCCAATTTTTTTAACAAGCTCTTTATCTCAACCTAAATAATCAAAAGGGTACAAATCTAATTTAAATAGTTTATACAAGTGCAAAGTTTGAGGATAGCCCACCCAGAAACACCAACTGCAAAGGAATAGTCAGTACTCTGAAGTAGAGAAGTTAAGGTTTCATTTATGTAGGCAGACAGAGGAGTTTCTTTTAGCAGGATTACAACGTTATTCATACAAGGTTGGGAAATAGTTACAGGAATTGGTTATAGGTATTTCTTTTTGGCAAGGGTACATTTAACATTTTTTATAGAGGGTGAAATACTCGTGGGTTTTCTGTCATCTGGTCCAAGCAAAGCAGGATAATGAAGGGGAAATTTATCTATAACAAGGTCATTAAGAAGGCAAGAGGTTTTTGTCTTTGACATCATTTAAGTATCTCTAGTCATTGTACAGAACAAGCAAAATAAGAAAGTGAGTTGATCTATAATCTAAGAAAAAGAAGTAGCCATATGTGACTCAGATCACAGTCACATCACTCTCAAGGCTTAAAATGTTTTGGGGGTTACGACAGCTTTTAAACTATATTTATTTTCATGCAATACAAAATACATATTTCAGTCTACATATTTTCTATCCTCAGTGCTTTTATCTTTAAAAAGGGCATATATTTAAAGTATAAAACTTTCTAATGCAAAAAAATTTCAAGTACACAAATACTGGATAGGAAATAAAGTCTCATCAATTGCAGAAGATAGAATTATCTTGGATTTTCTAGTAAGACTGTATTGACAAAGAGTTCTGCAGTGTCATGACATTAGAACATAAAAATTAAATCATTTTACCACCAACAGAAACAACCAATTATAACATGTATTGGAAACATATGTCTGCAGGGCGGATTGTGGGACTTGAAGATGCTTGGATTTTGGTATCCACAGGGGCCCTGGAACTGGACACCAATGGAGGACTGCACCCGGTATTGTACGTCTCTCCAAATCAGTCCTATAAATGTTGTGCAACCCATATAAAACTTCAAGAGGTATACTCACCAGCAGTCAATAAATCTTTATAAAACATTAGGAAGACTTTACTCCAAATCTGAAAACATACCGAAGTAATGCATTATTTATTAGGAATATAGAAAAGCTCAATGAAAGAACTGAACACATAATGAAACTGCATTTCAAATCAGACATATGAGTGGACTTTTCAATAAATGAATTTTTCACAGACATACGAGGCAGTACCGTATGTTTTACTCTTCACAAAAATCAATTCTAAAGAGCTACACATTAACTACTCACACAGAAACATGTCGTAGAGGAAAATACATGATGTGAAATGAGCACATGTAAACATAGGAAAACACACACTATGAATGTCTTAGAAAATAATTTGCTTTATATCCTGAAATAAGTCATGAAAAATTATTAATCGATTGTATACAAATATAAAACATTTATTTAAAAAGATACCATGTAAAATTAAAGCCAAATCGCTAAGTAGGAGAAAACATTGGCGACAGAAAATACAAGAGAACTGCTAACAAATCCATGAGATAAAAGGACAAATCATTCAACAGAAAAATGAACAGTGGATGATAAAGACAATTAACAACTGTTTATATGTTCTAAAATAAACATACAAAAATATGTCCATCCTCACTAGTGAGAAATTTGATTTAAAACCAAAATAATTTTTTCATCAGAGTAATAAAAATTACAAAAATCTAATAGCAAGTGTCATTAATTACATGGGGAAGCAGATGCTCATTTGTTGCTGAGGGGAACTGTAACTTGATACAGCCATTCTGGAACCCAAATGGAGGTATCTCTTCAAATTAAAAATGCTTATACTCTGGCCTGAAATTCAAATCCTAAGCATATACTACAGAGAAAGTCTTTTATGTACAAAAAGGGCTCATGTAAGATGAAGTTCCTTTCAGCATTGTTTGTAATCGTAAAGGAATAAAAAGGAGGAAAACTTCCTTAAGTGTCTATTATAGGCAAAGTAGACTGTTGGACACTGCAAAAGAGATAAGGTAAATGTGAATGTACCAAAATAAAAAACTCCCAAGTAGAAATAGCAAATTGTACAATAATATACATACATGTATATAAAAATCACAACTATACATTTCTTGTGGCTGTAGATAATGTATACACATTCCTACATTAAACACTCATAAAAACAATCTAAAAAAAATCTAGGAGAGTTAATAACTGTTACTTCTACAGAGGGTATTGGGACTGAAGATGGTTTTCAAAAAGTACACAAGCAAAATGTAGTCATATATTACATGTGTAATTACAAAATTTAAAGACAAACTAGTGTGCACAGACTGATATATTTTAAGGAAAATATAGACAAATAAAATTATATTTTGTATTTCTTTCCCTCCCTTGATGGAAACAGTACATGAAAGGTTCTAGATTACCTGCCAAAATGATGTAATACTATCTAAATATCTCTCTGATAACAATACACTCAAGTCTATATGCCCACTTTAAAAAGAGAAGAAAATTCAGTTCATGATTTTATGTAAGCAATACAATTTCAGTTCATAGCTCTGTAAATTTTCAGTTCATAGCTCTGTAAATTTTATTTACAGTCTTTACTAGGTATAGAATTATATATTGGAATTTTGCCATATTCCAATTTAGAATATAGTATTTAGGAAAGAGGAAAATAATTTTTTAAATTAGAACTTAAGTCATGAGTAACATTTCTGTCAGTGGCTTTAGTAAGTCAATACACATTTCTAAAAGAAAAATGAAATTGAGTACAATAACCAGATTGGCTTATTTCCTTAGTAGTTTATTAATTCTATCTGACATCATTAAATAAAAACATGAATATTAAAAGTATCATTGGGAAACGCCTTTTGAGGACTGCTTCTTCTGGAGATTATTCTATAAAACTCTCTTACCCTAACAATGCACAAGAATGCTATTGGTGTTCATATTCAACCCACTGCATTTCATGAAAGACCCAACTTTTAAGTGTATAAGCTAAGAATAGTTTTTAGAGCACTATGCTTTAAAGAACTGCTTATTTTTAATTCATGTATTGCAAAAGTCTTGAACCATAAAAACAATGATGACGAGAAAAAAACTCCAGGGCTACCTGGTTTTGCAATGGTTGTGAAAGAAAAGTATACTCAGCAGTTTCTTCCCAAATAAAAAGGTCCTCCCCAAAAAAGTATAGCCAAAACCAAAACAGAACAAAACAAAACAACCCGTGGCTTTGAAATACCCATTCTTGGCTGTGGTAGCAATAAACAATATTGCTAAAAATTGTTTGCAATGATTTATGGAATTTTTACCTTTTCAGAGGACATTAAACTATTGTTATCTACATGTCTGCAGTGGCAATAAAGGGCCACCTTCCAATGGAATTTGTAATTTCCCTTACCTATCCTTGATATCAGTTTAACTGTCTTTAGCCATTTGCCATGGGCAAGGAAGGGCCTCCCACATTTCTGATCAATGAACAACTTCCTTTCAGTACATTACAATGGAGAAAGCACTAGGCCACTGTTAGAAAGTTTCAATCTGTCACTGAAATACCAACAGACCTTTAGCCTGATTCCTCTCCCGCAACACAACAGGGCTGTGCTGGAAGATGATTAGTTTATCCTCCAACTCTGAGTCAATGATTCATATTTTTATCAAAGGCCACCAAGGAAAAAAAATTCCTTTTTTCTTCATATCAAAACAGCATTTTTATAACTACACCATGTATCAGTTTTATCTGACATTTTCAATTTAATTCAGCAATACTTCACAGTGAACATGCAGTATCTCTTTATATGAAACAGATACTAAAAAAATATAAGTAATAATTTTTAAAAAATCATATAAAAGTTAATGTGTGAAGAGACTCAGAAAATAAATCATTTGAGCAGATTCTTTAAATCTTCAAAACGAAAGGCAGGTGTAATTTATTTTTTTAACTTTTTGTAGAGATGGGATCTTGCTTGCTATGTTGCCTAGGCTGGTCTCAAATTCCTGGCCTCAAGCAATCCTCCTGCTTTGGCCTCCGAAAGTGCTGGAATTACAGGCATTATCCATCATGCCTGGCTGGGAGGTGTGATTTTACTTCAAGAAAGTATTCAGCATTTAAAGTGGAGATTTACTGACTAGTCAGTAATGCTAACATTTATTTTCTTTTCACATTGACACCTGGAAAATAAGAAATGAGTTCAATTGAACCCATTTAATATGTAAGTCTTTGATATGTTTAGTCACAAATTTATTTTTATAACAAAGCACTTTTGAGATAATTTAAAATACACATGCTTTGATTGAAGAGTGATTGCAAATGGGTCCAGTTTTCTTCCACCTGGGATGACAAATTTGTTATTTCTTCTAGGAGTACTGGCTCTGAAGGAAGCATTTTGAGGTGTAACTGCAAAGAAAAACATGATGGTTAAACATTTAAGAAAATTAAAATTTTACCTAATCTGGATTCAATTTTTCTACCAAGGAACCACAGAAGACACTAGGTGAATATTTGTTTTCTTAAGTGCTGGTTTATTACTATCTCCCATTTTCCCCTCCTCTATCAAACTTTGTTTTTTTATTATGAGCTCCTTTATGATACTATGACTTCCTTGGTAGAATTAAAGTGGTCATCACTCTTCTCCACCTAAGGACAGTCCTGATAAGTTTAAATAATTAGATCAACTGAACTCATTTTAGGTATAAATGGGATAAAGAATCAAATCTATTATCACCGAAAATCGGCATCATCTACCTCCTTCAACACATTATACCACTAAAGTAGACCCTCAAAACATGAGTTCTCCACTATATTAATCATAAAAGTAACTGTCTTACTGCAAAATGATCAAAACTCCTTTACCAATGATAGAAGTGAACATTTTGATTTTAGTAGTAGAAAAAAAACAAAACAAAACCCTACTTTCTATTCATAATCACAAAAAACTTCCAAAATGTAACTAACCACTAAAAAAAGAAAAGTTAATGGTTCAGCACATTGGATCAAGCAGATAGCATAAAAATGTCAGGGGGTAAAGTCTAAATTGCTGTGCAGTTGAGTAAAAAAAGAAAACAAGACTCCTAAGCTGCACTGTCCAGTTGTCTAATGTGGTAGTCACTAGTCACATGTGGTTAAATTTAATTAAAATTCTATAAAATTAAAAATTCTGTCTCTTGATCACACTGTCTACATTTCAAGGATTCAGTAGCTACATGTGGCAAGTGGTTATGATATTGGAAAGGATGGATATAGAACATGCCCATCTTTGCAGAAAGTTCTATTAGATAGCACTGCCACAGAAGAAGATAAGTTGGGCAGTACTGTCTTACATTAGACTTACCTTTAGAAACAATGCAAGGTATGCCTGGGCTAACTCGAAATCACGCTTTCTGTCCAACATCATCCCAATCATTTTCAAGAAGCTCTGCATAACTTCTACAGACCCACCACAATCAGGAGACAAGCTTCGCAGCTCTGTTTCAATTCCTGATGGGCCTGATTCTTTCAGAAGGTTGAGAGCAGTGTCATCTGCATTAAATTTTATTCCAGTTATGACTTGATTATAATCATTTAACTTAGAAAACTACAGTTTTCCTTTTATACCCCAAATAGGATATATTTAAATGGTACAGGAAATTCTTCCTGTGGGTTAACTTTTTCATATTATGTAGAATAAAACCCAAAATAATTGAAAATCAATACAAATAATGACAGCAATATAAGAGAAAGTACTCAAAACACAGTGTTTCTGTAATTTAAACCTTTTTCCTGTTAATAAAGAAAATCTAATGCCTCGCAACACTTTAGAATTTTAAAAGCTCGTATATCTTCTCTCAGAGTAAATCCTAATCAAGAAGGCTATAAAGATACATACAAAAGTATTAATAGCGGTTAGCATTGGGAATCCGACGAGGTAAAATAATTTTTTTTATTGTTATAAAGTTATAAAAGTACATAATCATTAGGAAATATATTACTAACAATAAAGAATATATAAAATTGGAGGGGGAAGACCCCACCCCTTATTCTTACCTAGCCCAAACCTACTTCTTTTCTCTAGAAGTATTGTTTCATGTGCGCCCTAGGAAAACATACTCAATACACTTACAGCTATTTTTATGAGTCACTTGAGAATTGCAATGACTATGCTTTAGCTTTCTGAAAAAGAATATCACCAATGACAAAAGTCTAATCACTTTTGGATCCTTCAGTATAGAGTAAACAACAGTGTTTTTATTTCTTTGTCTCCCCATAAACATAACAAGTCATTTACAAGGGCTCATCAGTATCATTCTTTGGCTTTTGCTAATGTGGACTCAAGTAATCTTGGTATGAAAACAAAAGCATTCAAATCAAAACAAGAGGATAATTTAAAATTATTAGGAGAGTAACTAGGATTTTTTAAATGATTACAGTTCTTATGGCTAATCACTATTAGCTACAGACTGTAGCCTTCAAAATTTAAATATATTAACACAACAGATAGATTAAAACATTTCCTTTTTAATAAAATAATTTGGGAATATATGAAATTACCTAAGCAGTCTGCTGAATTACAAATTATAAATAAAAACAAAAGACTTGCAAATTACTTGCTATAAAAATGACAAAACTTTTACATTTAATTCACATCAAGAAGGATCACCTTATAAATGTAGTCAATAAATATGTCCATCTCCAAACAACAAAAAATAAATTAGATATATGAAAAATCTTCAACAGATTTTAATAATATCAATACCATTTGATCTTAGTGGGCTTATTTAATATAAATGCTAAAATTATTTAAAATTAAAACCAAAATTTCAATCCTTTTGATTTTTACTATCTTAACTACTGAGAACTCTGATATTTCCTTCAATTTCTCCTCATATAAAGTAAAATAAGCTAAAGATATTTGTTAAAATATTTTATAATTCAACTTACACTTATTATTTACCAGTCCTTCTTCAAGTTTCAAGCAGAAATCTGATTTTTGAGCCAAAACTCCAAGATTTACCACTTTAGACTTAAACAAAAACAAATACACATTATTCAAATAACACAAGTATCACCCAAAAATGCACAGTTTGTATTTAAAAGGTATCATTAATTTACCCTATATCTGTAAAACTGGGTCTTGGTAAAGAAGTACACAAAACACATACAAACATAAACCGATATACTTAGAATGTTCTAATTTGTTTTTTACCTGCTGGGGATCATTATTTTGTTCAGGTGCAGCATATCTGGGTACAAGGCCAGGAATTGTTGGAATGAAAAATGGTGCTGATTTGGGTACTTTGGGTGGTTCCTTTGGTTTATTCTTTTTCTGATTAAGAGAAAATGAGAAAGAAAAATAGGAATTATCCTGCCAACAGTTTCTAATATTTAATTTCAAATCAATTTTAAAACAAATACCAAAAAGTAAAAGAGGAATGAAACTCTTTCACATAAGAATGTTAAAATACGATCTCTTTTGACCAATACCACAGCTATCTTTAACCTGGGTTTCCCAATGCAGATCTCTAGCACCCTTGCTGGTAAGGCAGAAAAAAAGTGACAGGGCACAGGAGAAGTTCTAAGACAAACATAGCTCATTTTCCTGAAATATGAATATTTACATGAAGATATAACAGTTAAGTAATTTTAAATTTCTTTTTGTATTAAGTACAAACTCTTTCACAAAACAGGATGAAAAGCAAAATTTACATAAATGCTTAATACAAAAGGGTTTCTTAAATTACTTTTCTCCAAAGAAACTTTGGAGACAGAAGCAGACTGACATTATAAGTAATTTGATAATCTTTCAAAGTACAGCTCTAATTCTTCTATTTTGTTGGAATTTTAATTTTTCCTTAGTACTCTGTGCTTTTAAAATGCAAGAAAACACGATTGCTGGTTTATAAGTATTTCAAATGCTAGTAAAATTATATTAGGAAAAACTCCACTGGAATTTCCACTGAAAGAATTTTGTTTTGGTAAGTACATTGCTACATATCAGTATCTCAGGAACATGTTTTTTTTTTTTTTTTGAGATGGAGTTTCACTCCATTGCCCAGGCTGGAGTGCAGTGGCGTGATCTCAGCTCACTATAACCTCTGTCTCCTGGGTTCAAGCAGTTCTCCTGCCTCAGCCTCCAGAACAACTGAGACTACAGGCGCATACCAACATGCCTGGCTAATTTTTGTATTTATAGTAGAGATGGGGTTTCAACATGTTGGCCAGGCTGGTCTCGAACTCCTGACCTTAAATGATCACCCGCCTCAGCCTCCCAAAATAGTGCGATTACAGGCATGCCCCACCTCTCAGGAACATTTGATGAAAGTGCCTAATAAAGAAGTCTCACAATTTCACCTCACATTATTCTTCCATTCTTTAGGAGCTATGCAGCCCTAGGGAGACTTTCTATTCCAAAGTGAAGCCATGGTATAAAAGAAAATGATCACATGAACACAGGACAAAGCACTGCCAACTGTAGCGTAAGCAGAGCCCTTTAGGGTGGTGGAGACTGTTATGAGTCACAGTTACCATTCTAACTCACCATTCTTGAGTTAGAAAGGGGACAGTCACTGATTTGTTAAAACCATAAGGCTTTGAAGGAACTCCATAGTGCCCTGCAAATTATCTAGTCTTATAAAGAAAAGCAAAAATAGAAGTTATCCACAGGACAAATGTAAACCATAGTCTTGGTACATTCTCTTCTTTTATTCAGCAGAACATAAAAATATTAGAGGTTTTAACATATTCCCATCATAAAGATAACCCACTCATGTTTTGATATATGATTTTACGCAGTACAAACTATATCTTAGTGAGGACCACAGTAGCCCCAAAACTCTGTTCAATTAGTTCAGCATTATTCTGATTGCTCCCCTCACACTAATCCATTTGTACTTATTAATGCCTTGCATTTGAACTATTTCATAAAGTACTCCCTTTAAAGCTGACAGTGTGGACAGCATGATGAAGAGATTCCATACCATGCCCATGCTCCTAGACAGCACACCTTTATGTTGACGACTAATCTCTCAAAAAGCTGGCAAGTAAAAAGAAGCAATTTTAACTTCTGTGAGGAAATGTAATGTGAAAACTTCTCTTTCCTTACCCAAGACACACATTTCTTTTCTTGTGTTATTAGTTACAAGGATAATTACATCTTATTAGTTACTTATGTCGGTGTTCCTTAAACTTTTTACCACAGCCCATACTGTGACTTAAGTACACCTAACAGATCTAGTGTATGTGTATGTCTAACCAACTCAAGTTTCACCAAACAATACTTGCATTCATGATCAAAAGGTAACCTGAAATTTTTCACTCTATTGTATTCTTTTCAGTAGTTTTTGCTACTGACTAGTGGGGAGTCATAAAACATACTCTAAAAAAATACTAATCGATACCATAGTTGTCCATTTTTCATGCAGAATCATAAATTCCTCAAGGACAAAGGGGCTGTTTTTTCTTCACCACCATACTCTCCAGGTACATTATTTAGTACCTAGTTCATGTTAACTTACGTACCTGGCCCTGACACAGCAAGTTCTAAAAATCTTTCAGTAGTTGACAGGGTATGGTGTGAGATAAGGGGTTAACTTAATAAAATGAAAGCCTAGTGGAATTTCTCCAGTTCTCAAATGCCCAGCAGTAGAAATACATTATAACAGCTATAGTTGTTCCCGCTCGTTTTAGAAACTTATATAAAAGTGATGAGGCTGGATTTTAAAAGATCAGTTTCCAATAGCTCTGTAGTTACAGGATGAACTTTTGCCACATCCAAATGTCTGCTGAGTGTTCTCAAAGTTGACATATATATGAGTATCTTGTGATAATCACACCATATTAAACAATATTTGATTAAATGGCATTGTCAGTGTTATCTTACACATTAATTGCTCTTCTAATGCCGTCAAGTAGGAGCAGTTCTCTCTGCTTAAAAAAATAAAAATGCTTCTGGATGCATGCTTAGGGTCTATTAAGTGTATTAATTATTACCTTAATAACATCAAGATTAAGAAGGTTTTTCCATCGTGATTCAGGAAGAAGTGAAAGAGTCACCAATTGCTCATTCAACTGTTCTGGCGAATCATACTCTATCATTTCATCACTTGGTTCTACTGTTTCTTCTGATACTTCTACATCTTAAAAAATTTTTTCAGGTAAAACAAAAGATTTTTATCATATAAAAGCAACTTAATTCATTTCAAATCCATCTGTATTTCATAACATGTTCACTTAATGCAGCCTTGTAAACTGTTCATTTATTTCATTTCCTTATCCCTGTCTTTTTCTTATCTTATCATAACTAAAACTCCCATCACTAGACCCAAAACACCTCTTTCACTGGTATACTATTTGATAGCTTATCAATACCACATCAATTATATTTTTGCCTAAATTCATGAAGTCATTCAAAGTCTTTTATATCAGTTAAAAAACACTTGGATTGAATGCACTAAACTTTGCCTTTGGTAGCAATATCTCCTATATTAGGTTTATAATATTACACCTCAAAAATTGCTTTGCAATTTTGTAATTACCTTGGGTTTGACAAGTACCAGGAAGCATTACTACTGAAGGGACATAATCTGCAGGAAGTGGCCGTAATGAAACAACTGAATACAGGGAAATATTGGACCTGAAAAATCAAAACATAAGCAATATTTTAAAAACTATAAAAAGTTTCTTCAGAGAAACACTCTACAATATTGAATTTAACTAGAGACTTTTATTAGTTAAAAAAAGACCTCAAAGATAGATTGTATCAATTTAAAAACCCCTTGACTTACATCATAGATGCCATCATAACAAAGTTGTGTAAATATATTACTGAGTCTCTTTCCTGATGTAGTACAAAAACATATTAAAGATAGCCCAGTAGCAGATAATACTTTTATAAGGTAAAATAACTTTCATATATTGCTTTGACATATATCAACCTTTATTTAAGTAAATTATAACAGAAGGAAAGATGAACTCAGAGAGTAAGTCAGAGTGCGAATATGCTGAGCATATTCTTGCTCTGCATATTCTTGCGGTTGCTGAAAGGTCACAGATTCTCCTTCTCTAGAATGGCCCTCTAAGTAGCCATATTTCTGCCTCTCAGCCTGCACCCTGGCCATGGATGACTAATCAGGATGTAGATACCAGTCCCAAAGAAGGGGACAGGTTCTTTTTCCCACAGTTTATGAATCTGTAATAGAAAATAAAAATTGAGAATCTCAGGTTTCAAGTTATTAATAGCAGTACTTTATAGAGAGGGGCCATACTCCTGCTGCGAGTGCTCACAGCTATTCTTTTCTGAATTGTTGAAGCCTCATGGATTCTAAGATACTCCATTTTACAAATTAAGGTGAACAGGGTCTATTTCTATTATATATTAAAATTCCTTTTGTATCTTCAAATGTAATTACAACATTTTATCATTAATTTTTTTAAAAAATCAATTTTTTCTTTTACCCAATAGATGTATAAAGTTAGGAAAGAAACAAAATTTTTCTAAACCCAGGTGATGTTCTATTTATTATGAGCAATCATAGTCCCTTACAGGTTCATCAAAATTTGAAGATCACATAAGTATCTTTACACAGTTATGAAAAGTCATGCAAACAGAATAAATCTCTCAGAAAGTATTCTGCTTATACTTATGCCTTATTTTATAGACAAACTAGGCTGAGGTTCAGAAGTGATTGGCCAAGGTCAAAAAGTAGTTGTGGGATACTGGCAGGAAAACCATGGCGTGACTGGGGACTCCTTTTCCTAAACTTTTAGAACTCACTTATTCTTTCCGCAAATAAAAGCCAAATATGATAACAGATAAAAATCAATCACGTGGTTTGGAATACATACTGAAGCAAAGCTGTCTACATTATCGAGCAGACGTTGAATCACTCACAGACTTACAGTGAATTCAATCTATGTTAACTTGTGACATTTCCATTTAATAAATTTAAAAACAGCCTAAATGACAATTTTAGTGACTCTAACTCTGTGACAATACAATCTTCTTCATCCCCAAACAGAACCATATGAAAGAACTTACCATAGAAAAATTCCAAGGTGGTCCACATGGGAAGTTGCCAGAAAGTCTCCAGTAGGAGACATAGAAACATTGAGAGGAGCCGAGTCCAACAAAAAGCAGTCTATAAGGCTACAGAAATAATTAACATGTTAAAAGTATTTGAACTCTACCAAAAAGGACAAAATTCACAAAAATATTTTTGCCAAAAAGACAAGGGATAAGAGATGCAGAAAATGTTTTTTTTTTTTTTCTTAAATCACCAGCATCAATCAGAAAGTCACCACTAATAAATAGCTTTGTTAACTAAGTTACTATGTGAAAATAATCTCACTTAATGAGAAAGACAACATTCACTAGACTAACTAACTGGAGAAGCAGTTTCAACAACAGGGAGGAAGCAGGAGGAAATCTTTTTTTCTCGAATACTAAATTTTGGTAGACTGACCTGGAGACAATTCTAAAGACATAACATTTAAAATAAATCTAATTATCAGTATTCTATATTTTTGTTACTTCAGTGAAACTAATGAAAAGCTTAGGCAAAAGGAGAAAGTAATATAACAAAATGGATGTAAATAAGAATGCTAATTTAAAAAAAAGCTTTTCAGCAACTGTACCTGTTTTTGAAATAAGTAATTATGCTATACATGAAACACATGAAAATTCAGTCTCTAGAGAAGAACCATAAAGCAATTTATGGAAACTAGCCCCACAGCTTTAAACTGCTGAAGGGATTTACAAGTTGGGGTGAAAGGGAGAGTAACTACAAACCAGGTAGAAGACTCAGAACAGGCTTCACAGAGAACACTTATGTTTGAGAGGAGCTTTACAAATGGACAGGATTTCAATGGATATTGGTGTCTAGTAGAGAAAGCACTTCCTGGCTAAGAGAAAGGTGGTGGATAAGGCAAAGGAAAATACAATTGTGTAAAGTGAGGAGTGCAGTTTTGTAGGACCATTAAGCATAAGCATAAGGCTGCATACAATGTCTTATATACCAAACACCTGAGTTTGTTTCAATCTTATAATTGATGGAAGAGGAGATAGTGGCATAATCTTCACTTACATAGAAAACTTGCCATAAGAATGCCGAATATATTTGAACAGAGAGAATGGTGACAGTATGGTAGTAATCATTTAACAATCAAAAAAATAACTAGGATGGTGGTAGCAGGAAGGGAAAAGTAGATTTAAGAAGCAAAGAGAAAGGCCTACACTCATCTGAATCCTGCTGAAACACTCCTTAGGCTTGCTAAAAGTGAGAACAGCTTTAAGGAGAGTATAGTGGTTTTTAATTACAGCTTTTCTGAAGCCAATATATTATCCATAGGAAGGTACACACAAATGACTCAAGTTCCAGATGTACATTAATACAAATTATTTCAAGAACAAGATTAACACTTTTTTAGTGCTCTGTGTGAGGAAGTATCCTCAGCACTTGAGTGTGCTAACTAATCGAATCTTCACAAACCCTATAAGGCAGATCCGTCCTTACCATACAGTCCAGAAAACTGAGGTCCAGTAGGATTTGAAAACTCGCTCAAGGTAGAAAGCAATTGGGTCAGGATTTTCACCCAAGCAGTTCTACCCAATTTATATTGTTAGCCAATATAAATTATAGTAAAGCTACTACTGAAATTAAAACACAGAAAGAGGGCAATAGCTTACAAACACCCAGAGTATGCCTACATTGGTGATTCATGGGACACACACTGTGAGCAGCTCAAATGTAAATGAAGACTGTCCAGTGTAAGACATTAAGTTGCTTGCCCATGGTAAAACGCCTCTCTCAATTTGCTGAAAGAGTCAATAAAAATATAAACCTTAAACAATGAATGCAAGATGGAAAGAAAAGACAACAATTAGAAGCACCGGAAACAAACACACACACATCAAAGTGTGTTCAGGAAAACGACTGCTGTTTAACTGTCCATTATGGGGAAGGAAGCAATAACTTGTCTGATTTCTCTTCAAGTTTGTTTTGAAAGCTCACAAGAATGGCTTTTATTGGGAATCAAGGGAATTGGGGAGAAGAAAACATTTGCTAAGCACTTATTCTATGCCATAGACTATTAAATTATTTATGTTAAGTCACTTAATCCAAACAATCCACAGATGAAGATATTATCCTAACACATACAAAGATTAAACCTAAAACATGGCAATTTCAAATCTTAAGGTATTTCCTTTGTCTGAATATTACTCATCAAAAGTTTACATATGTGAAGGGTAAAACCTCCTAACATGTTTAGGAACTATCTGTTAAAAAGAAAGCTTACTGCTTGAGCAAACTTATTTTACTTCATACTATAATTATCTTGTCAACTTCATTGTGTAACTTCATTTCCACAGCTGTGGTGTGTAGGTAGATGAGACTTCCATTATATAAAACCACCAAATTGAGGAAGGTGGTTTCCACATACACAGCTATTCTACACTGCCACATTAGTTCATAAAACATAAATGCACAGGCTCATCCCAGACCTAAAACTACCATATAGTTTCATGCTAATGTTAAAAAATAAGTCGCAGGTACTTATAATTTTTTCTTAAAGAATATTAATACAATTCCTATTCTAAGGGATCAGATTTACAAGATTTGAGCCCTGCATAACCATTCAGAAGGTTGTTTCTGATTATTATTCTGAGCAAATGGAGACTGCTTCCATATGTTCTATTTCCAAAGTGCTAAAATCACCTTCCACAGAAATCTTTAAGGAGTAGAAGGGGATGTTTCTGCCTCAGTGAGAAATTCAAAACAATGTCTATTCCAATTCTTCTCACGTAATGCTCCTCAGGAAGTAGTAGGGGTTGGGTGAGACAGAACAAATGAAAAGTTCTATTCAGATTATTTAATTTTATGTATTTCTCACCCCTCAAAGAACGCAATCTGGGCCAGGCACGGTGGCTCACGGCTGTAATCCCAGCACTTTGGGAGGCCGAGGTGGGTGGATCACTTGAGGTCAGGAGTTTGAGATCAGCCTGGCCACATGGTGAAACCCCAACTCCATTAAAAACAAAAACAAAACCAAAAACCTTTAGCCGGGCATGGTGGCACATGCCTGTGGTCATAGCTGCTCAGGAAGCTGAGGCAGGAGAACTGCTTGAACCTGGGAGATGGAGGTTGCACTGTCTAGCCTGGGCAACAGAGCAAGACTTCGTCTCGGGAAAAAAAAAAAAAAGAATTCAATCCGAATTTCTATTAGATCAAAAACAACCAGACATAAAAGGTGGTGGTAGTGGTAGAGGAATGATAACTTCAGAGACAAAAAATTTCAACTCAGTTCCTCTGAAAATTTTACAAACATAACAAATATTTCAGCACTTTAAGAAAACTTTACAAGAAAGTTTAACACCCATGCAATTTGTTTCAGATAGGCACAATTCCAGATGGATATACCTGTATGTTAATACACTCAAAGGTTTACTCATAGATAGCTTCACTTTCCAGGCTATGTAATGTGTTTTCATTATTCAAATTATTTAATTAAAAGAAGAACTAGTAATTTCCAAAGGCTGTCACACTAATTATGTTTTTTTTCAACAAAATCAGTTCGTACTTAAAACGAGACAAATACAGTCTGAGCAAAGATGATAACATAACTGTTAAGAAACCTATTTCTTTCTCCTGTGCTTATTTTGTGCTCTGTCATTTATAAACTATGTCGCCTTGGGCAAATCACTTAATTTCTCAAATAGCCTCCACTTCCTCATTTTTGAAATGGGACTAATAACAGTAATAGTACCTACAACTTGTTAGGATATGAAAAAATAAAAGCATATACAGTGCCTAGCAGCACATTGTAAATCTTAGCTTAGTTGCTACTAAGCAGCAGCAGTTGTTGGATAGTTATTCCAGCTCTCTCATTTGGTCCACTTCAAATGTTAACCAAAAACTTTTTTCTTTAATAAAAATATACTTTTCTCCAATCAATTTAGATTTTATTACATTTCCTTTTAACAATTCGATATGGTCACTTCTTGCTCTTGTGCTACATCCAGCTTCATGCCTCTCTATTCACTTAAAATTGCCTATGTTCACCTAAAAATAAAGATACTAGAACTGAAAAGCTATCAGATTTGAATCTGTTCAACTTTTTACTGATATAATAAATTCAGCAAAAGGCTGATGCTGAGTCAAAGGTTAGTGGCTCTGAATGCTACTTTCGGATCCTAATTTTTCCATTCCAAAGACAAATTTACCACTTAAAATACATTGCCACTTTACTACTACTGAATAATCTCTCCCACTAATATAAACTATTAAAAAGGAAAATGAAAAAGGCATTATGCCAATTCTACTATTTATACAACTTTCTTATTTTAAAGCAATTCAAATTATATAACATTAACTTTTAGAAAATAGCAACAGCCTAAGAAGTGACAGACCACTAATATTTCAAATAGTGTCTTTAACAAAATTTTTTTTAATTAAAGAAATACCAACTTTTAGTGAACTTTCTGAAGCCAAAGGAGGATATGGTCAATAAATTAGATTTTGCTTCACTCTATTTTAAGTGAAAGAGACACACCTGTGGACAAAGGTCCCTGGTTATTAAAGCTGGATCCACTAGTGACAATCGTTAGCTGTGCTTATAAATCCAGTGTATACACAAGATGGGTAGGTATGCCTCAGGCCTGTTTCAAAGTTGAAGGGAACTGAGGACGTCAGAGTTTTTCCCTCCTAAAGATCAAACTGTTTTCATATATGAGCTTATTCAATTCCTGAGTAGGAAGAGGAAGTGAACAGAGCTTAATTTAGGAATATTTTAGATTAAAAAGTACCACCTTCCGTCTCATTTTTCTCATCTATCTTTCTCTAATGGCATGTTACTGTTAAATTAGATGTTTTGCTATTCCCATAATTCTTCCTTTCTTCATAGTCATCTAAGCAATCCTATGTTAAATGATATGATTTTAAATGGTATCTATACCTACTTAATTTTTAACAATAAAGCCCACACACATTCTGCATGTCTCCTCTGTTCATATGATTTACAGAATTGGTTGTTTTCTCTTTAAAGTCCGGGATTAGTAGCAAATTTCAACCCATGAAATAGATTTCTGAACATTTGTCAGGTTTTAACCAAATCCGAAGACACACATTTTTACCACTTTAAGATACTGTTTGAATGTCCCCTCCAAAACTCATGTTTACACTTAATCCCCAATGTCACAGTATTGAGAGGGAGTGCCTTTAAGAGGTGATTGGATCATGAGGACTCTGTCCTCATTAACGGATAAACCCATTCATGGATTAAGGGATTATCATGAAAGGGAAACTGGTGGCTTTATAAGAAGAGGAAGACAGACTCAAGCTGTTACATTATCACGCTCAGCCCCCTTACTCTGTGATACCCCATACCACCTTGCGACTCTTCGGAAAGTCTCCACTAGCAAGAAGGCTCTCACCAGATACGGCCCCTTGACCCGGGGCTTCTCAATCCCCCAACGTGTAAGAAATAAACTTCTTTTCTTTAGAAATAACCGAGTTTCAATATTCTGTTATAAGCAACACAAAAAGGACTAAGACTATCTAAAATGCCTTCTTTTAAGAATTACCTCAGAGAAACAGAAGAGACACACAAAAAGGAAAAGTTAAGGGGTTTGACCTTTTAACTAAATTCAGCATGAACTAAACAAACTCAAAATAAAAGTTTGCCATCTTAAAGTCTGAGCTTTATTTTGGAGAATCAAAAAGGCCAAATGAGCTTTCTTAAGGTTTAGGCAACTTGCTTCTGTATCTCAATTTTGCAGGATGAGAAAATCTAAGTAAGATTTCATTTTTCTACTACGTTTCATGACACTACTACCTGCTGTTTAGTTATCAAAAACACTCCAAGGATACAATATAGTCATGTCAGAAAAATCTCCAAATATAGTCACATTGACAAAGCATATAACCCATTAACTATAGGTAAAAGTCACATGTGAAGAAAATAACTTAGAAATCTTATAGAGGTTAGGGATTTAGAAATATAAACTTACCACCCAGAAGGAAGGTCCCAAGTCCTAATAGAGCAATCCATTGCAGCACTTATTAACCAACGACCATCAGGACTAAAAGCCTTTAAATTAAAAAATATATATATATACACAAAAAAATATATGTAAACATATATGAATATATTTGTATGTATGTGTATGTATATATAGTTAACACCTTAAAGAATGTAATAAATGAAAAGATAATGCAGGCTTCATAAAAAAATTAATTTGACTAACATTCAAACTGTCTTATTTTATATAAAAGAAAATACCACTTCCTAAATACCACTGATTTGGAATCTGGATAAAGATGAGACTTTTAAATGAATTATTAAAAGTTAAAAAAGTTAAGTGTACTGCATTAATTTTCAAATCATAATCTTTATTTATAGACTATGTTTATGTGTGTGATAAGGGCTTGCTTTTCTTGAAGCTTAAGTTAAAAATCTTTTCTCTTTTAATAATGCTTTATTTCTAAACAAATTATAATCAGATTTTCAAAATAAATTTAAATAAACTACTTATGCCACCTATTATTTTTTCTAGCTATGAAAATGGATAAATAATAGATCTCCTTGCCTGTAGTACCTAAGCGTTGTGAGGCACAAATCAGATCACAGGTGAAAGGTGACCCAAAAGGAAAAACTTTACAGTCTACAGTTGTAGTAGATTGTTCATCCAGCAGTTTAAATTAGTAGATGATACCGGGATACATAAATGTTAATTTGTTCATCAGGCTGCAGTAATATAATGGGAACTCAAATCTCAAGTTACAGATAGATCAATTTACAGAAGGGCGGTACAGATAGTAAAGGATGGGAAAGAATGATTCTGACAGGTAAAGTCATGTTATAAATGCTCACAGATTTAACTAACGGGAGTACCTTATTACTGAGCAAGGAAACTCGAGATATGCAAGTTGAAAGCAAGGTTTGAAAAAGAAATAGGAAGAGCAAGTTGACAATGACAGATGTTTGCAAAAGTGCCATTTCAGCACAATTAACCCAATCCCATCCTCGTTTCTACAGATGCTGTCAAAACAAATTCCGTTGATGTGTAATTTTGCCAACCTCCTATCTGCAGAACACAATGTCCTGACCAGGTTTTTTTCCTTCAATTTTTAAGGAAAGGAGTAAATTCTGATTTTTGGTGTGAGAACTAGTAAATGTAGCTGTTGGGTTTGTCACTAAGTATTAAGATTTTATTTTTATTTTACTTTTTCTGTTTTCAAGCAAATCAAGGTATCTGCAATAGATGAAAAATGATACCATATACTTAATATGGTCCTCAAGTGACAAATTTATTTTAAAAGTACTTTTTAATTAAACACGCTTTTTAAACTAGTTGACTTCTTTCCATCATACATCCCATTATAAGAATATAATAGTAAACTTAAGCATATTTTTATTAATTAAACCCTTTCAGAGTTAAGATATATAAACTCTAAAAATAGCACTAAAGTAAAATAAACTAGATACCAGGTATTCCAGGCAAATGGCTTCCTACTATTAATTCATTCCATACACAGTAAAACAGAAATGAGTTCTCCCAGCCTATTTTAATATTAAGAATGACATATATGCCAATGGATCATTCATTCTCTAAAGTATAATGTGGCCTTGTTTAGAGTTAATGAAAAAAAAGATGAGCTCTAAAACTTACATTTCAATTTGATGGCATCAACTCCCTGAAAAATATTAACTTTCAATTCAAAATTTTCCTTTAAAATCTTTGAAAAACAGCCTGCAAATTAAAATAGATGACCACCTCATATAATGATTTTAAGGCTATTAAAGGATAACACACCCCAATAAAAGTAGAAATGAGTAAAGTTTTATCAGTTAGAGTTTGTTTTACCATGTCATTTATTTGGCCTTGGTGTCCAGAAAACTCTCTGACAATCTTCCTAGTTTCTATGTCCAGAACACTAATGGAGAAGTCATCCAAGGCGAGTCCCAGAATGCCACTAGCAAGATAAATGCACCAGTTTTAATAAACAAAAAACCCTTGAACTAAAGTCTCACATCCACTTGAATTTGGTTAAATCAAATATACTTTGGGAGAAATTAAGCCAAATGTTGTTCTTTACTAAATCGTCTGATTTTTCCCACTTGGTAACTTGTGACTTTATAACTTTTACCAAAAGAATCAAAGAGAAAATCCATTATCATTAAAAGTTTACCTGTCTCTATGTAGCAACATGATATTTGGAGATGAACTGAGGCTCACAGAATGAATTAAAATTTTGTTTTTAAAGTTCCAGAATTTGAGTAATCCTTCACTACCAGTTGTAACTGTCAACTGGTTTAATCCATCCACTGCGACGCCTCTAACAGATCCCTTGTGAGCTGTAAGGTAGATGTCAAAAGAAAAAAAATCAGAATTGGCAATGTTTCTTTCTGAACAATACACACAGTGATTCCTTCATTCAAATATATAAGCTGCCACTTAAATATCCTTTAAAATCTTGAAATAAATCTGGATTTTAGGGGTGTAAGAAGATTCTTAATTATTAATATTGTTCGAGTAAAAAAACAGAAATCAGATCGATACAACATAGGTTTGAAAAGTTTGTTAAGATTTTCTGCTTAAAGGAGAGAAGAAAAAAAATTAATCTGAATAATATCCACAAAACTCTTAGGTATCCATGACTTTTCTCTTTCAACATGGTCCTTATGATACAATGGCAGTCTCTGCCATATAGAGTTGATTATAACCCATCTTCAACTTTAGCAACATGCCCAGCACTTAAAGATTATACATGCCAGCTTTCACTACTAGTCTTATATCTACCTATATTAATTAAAAACAAAGAAAAAAAATCTATACCTTGATCCTTGCCAAAACCTCCTCGATGTATACCAGACTGCATGTTATATACATCTACAGTTCCTGATGAGAGGCCAATTACAGCAAAGTTTCCACAAGAAGTTATATCCACTGCCTTTAAGAAAAAAAACAACCCACAAATGACAAAGAAAATAACTAACATTTTTATTGCACTTTATGCTTTCCAAAGTATTTTTTATCTACTTGTTCCTTTTTATTTAAAAAAAGTATGATAAATGAATTGCTTCGTTAGTTTTTTTAAACATAAAGTAATTTTATTTGGGTGTACAAGCATACAAGCTAGATTCTATCACCATTCTTTAAAAAGTATGAAGAATCATTATCTAAGAAAACAAAACATAACTAAGGTTAACTCAATTTAAATGTACAAAGTCAAGAGAACTATATATAGGACTAGCCTTCAATTTTTAATTTATTAACAAGGCTGAAGTAAAAACATTCCTTTTCCCTAATTTCTTTTTGTCTTGCCTTTTGTAACCGCTTCCACGGCTGACATCAAACAAAAAACATATCATTAGTTAGAATGGCAAAGCAAAAGCCCAAAATGTTTTAATTATGACATATTAGGAAGGAAATATATAAGACACTACAGAGAAAATATTTGGTTTATAAGCAGCCTCCATAATATAAACTCATTTTAATACTTAAAATATCAATATTATGTCAATATATTTTCTCTATATTGAAAACATGAGACTGGCTACATATTTGATCACTGCTGGAGAAATAACTGATTGCCAATGTGTGTCAGTCAGATGTCATCCACCCAAGAGATAATTCAATTTACATCTATATTGAATTTACATCTAAACAGATGACTTATACAAACTAAATAGAAAGGATTTAATGAAGGTTTATTTAACTAAGGAAAGCAACTAAAGTCTGACATACCACTGAGTCAAGACATATTTACATTGCATCACATAAACACGTTTTACATACATACATTTTTCTAAATAAAGATTTCTTTAAAAAAAAATACGTATTTCAGATAGGAAATTACTATGGTTAAAAAACATTTTATCTTCCTAAATGAAACACAAACATTAAGCTGACCTATTTTGAAAAATTCATAAATGTTTACGCTATGTTGTATAGTTATACAATTAGGAAACTAAAGGAGCTAGTACGCTGTAACCTACAAGTAATACAGGCCCTACACTGTCCTGCATTATAGTCTTTTAAGGAAGTTACTGTTTTTAGTTGGCCTGCTCCTGGCAATCTCTTCTAATTTATTCATTCTAATGTATTATCTAAGTCAAACAAAGCAAAAATAAACCCGTGAGTGTTATTTTTGAGTAACAAATTGTACTTTAGTGCACAGGCTCTCTATACTTACTTTTGCTTATTACTTATCAGTTACTGGCTTTGTTCCAGATAGCTGAGACTGTCAGACAAATGACTCAACTCCAGCCACATATCATAGTATACACACATGCTAAATGTTCTATGAGTGATCCCTATGGGCTATAAGAATAGATTCTAGAACGAGTTGTCTCAGGTTAAAATCCCAGCTCTGCCTCTTACTCGCTACATTGATCTTAGGCATATTGCTCATAAAACCTGTTTTACTGTCCATAAAAAGCACCTAACCAATGCACCGTGCTGTAGGACTGTTGTGAGGAAAATATGAAATAATCCATGCTAGACAGAGAGCCTGGAACAAAGTAATCACACAGAAAATGTTACCTGTGATTACCACTACTATTATAACCATTACTCAAAACTATGTAGGTAAACGTCCCTAAGGGAGCATAAGATAGAACCTTTATGGTTTAGAAAATTACATAAAAACTTAAGACTGGATTTTCATACTACGGAGAACAGAATATACATACTTACGATGCCATTTGTATAAAACAGGGTCGAATGTTGAGTTACACTTTTAATAAGCATTTTCAAAAGCAGAGGCATCTATTAAAAACTATTAGAACTAATAAACAAGTTCAGCAAGGTTACAAGATATGAGATCAATAATGTAAAAATCAATTGCATTTTGACACACTCTCAATGAACAATCCAAAAAAAAAAAAAAAAACTCTACTTCAATAACATTAAAAAGAATACTAGGAAAAATGTACCCAAAGAAGTGTAAGACTTATCTACAAACAACTACAGAATATTGTTGAAAAATTAAGAAAAATCTCAATAAATGGAAAAACACCCCATGTTCATAGATCAGAGACAACACTCAAACTGATCTGCAAAATCAAAATGAGATCCCTATCAAAATTGTAGCTGCTTTTTTTTGCAGAAATTGATAAGCTCATTCTAAAATCCATATGGAAATACAAGGGACCAGAAGAGTCAAAACAATCTTGAAAAAAGAACAAAAAACCTGGAGAAGTCACACTTCCTGATTTCACAACTTACCACAAGCTACCAAAATCAAGACAGTGTGGTACTGGTATAAGAACAGACATACAGACCAATGGAAGAGAATTCCGAGTCCAGAAATGAATTCTTACATAAAAGGTCAAATGACTTTCAGTAGAGGTAACAAGATCATTAATGGAGAAAGAATAGTCTTTTGAACAAATAGTGCTGGGACAACTGGATATCCACATGTGAAAAAACGAATTTGGACCCCTTTATCATACCATACACAAAAATCGATTCAGAGAGAATAAACCTAAATATAAGAGCTAAAACTAGAAAACTCTTAGAAGCCACAGGAGCAAATCTTTGTGGCCTTGGGTTATGCAATGCTTTAAAATGTTAAACTACGTTCTTTCAATCAATATTATGATCAGAAACCTTGAGTATAACAAGATTTCCATAGGAAAGTTTTAAAGAGAAGATACTCTTATAAACAAGCTCACTTACTGTTGCAGTTATGTCATCTTTCTTCATCTCTTTTGGCTTGAGAAAGTAAGCACCTATTGTAGATTTTTGATAATTCCAGGTTGAGCAAGATAGCTTACCTTGATGGCAAGCAATGATACCATCCCAGTCACTTTCACGAGCTTCCTCTAAAACGTAATGAAAATCATAAATCAAATTACTTTTCATTCTGTTATTCATCTATTACTTATTAGGCAGGTAATATTTCAGACACTACGGATACAATGGTAAAACAAACAGGTAATACCTGATAGCAATGTTTCCAATCTAACAAGAGGTTATTATTTTTTAATTGACGAATAAAAAGTGTGTGTAGTTATGTTTATGGCACAGAACATAATGTTGTGATATGTATACACTGTGGAATGGCTAAATCAAGCTAATTAACATACCTAACAAGAGATTCTAATTAGAAGAAATTATCATATCATAAAGTATGATAGTGTTTTCTTATAAGACCACTCAGGAGATTTGGGGAAAGTAAATGGCTCTCTGGATAGAGTGGTAGAACAAGTAGAAATTAGCAGGGGGGATAACATGCACAAGAAAAAAAGAACAAAACGGAGGACAGCAAGTAAGTGTAGTATCTTCTTGGGAGGGACAGGAGTAGGGCAAGGCAATCAGGACCACACTACAAAAGGTCTTGGAAGTCATGTTAAGGAGATGAGATTCCACTCTAAAGGTGTAAGAAGCCACTAAAAAATTTTAAGCAGATGAGTGATGTGATTCAAATGTATTTAGAAACATCATTCAAGCTCTAAGAAAACAGAAAGGTGTCATAATAATAACTTTCAAATAGAAATGGTGCCTACACAGTAATTTCCCATGATAGATTTCACGCAACAAACCCATTATCTATATTTTTCTTAAAATCACTTCTTTGAAAGAAGCATTGATCAAATGACATAGTATACTAAGACCTCAGTAGTCTTAGATCTTAATTAGTCAGACCTCTGTGTTCTCATACTTTGCTGTTCCAGTTCTTTTTGCATTAGTAACTTTCATTATACTAGGCATATGACAAAACAAAAAGAAAGGCTATAAAATCAAATATTATAAATACCTGTTATAGAAAAGAGCAAAGCCTAAGGTTAATAGATGAGAAGTTACATTTAAAATAACTCATTTTTAGTCTTCACACAAGACCAGCATGCACCTGGGGTTACCTTCTGAATGCTTATTAATATTTGTAAAAGCATTTATTAAAACAGAGAAAATAAAATAGCACACAGTAGGAAACAAATGACAAAGGAGAACTTCTCAAAACACAGTATGAAGTTACTTACCTGCTGCAAACTTTGTGATGGGTGGAAGTCTCACTGACATGGTATTTTGAAGTCCTTTACGTTTGACTCTCTTTTTATTTATTAACCCTGAGGTTGGGGGAGAGGGGAACATAGATAGCTATGAATCCTTCTTAATAAAAAGTGTATATAAAAGAAAAGTTATCATTGTCTTATAACTATAAAGTTCAAGACATTCCCATTTAAGTCAAAAACAAAAGATGTTATTGCCACTGTTATTTTTTAATTCTAAGAAAAGTTATTTTAGATATTGTTTAAAAATGTTTAAATTTATATACATGCATGAATTGTATAAGATAGTCACTTAAAATTATTAAAAATAAAACTGAATAAGATTTTGTTGTTTAATAAAATCTTTCAAAGGCTGGAAACTATGAAAAGGGAAAGAGAACAAAATGATTGCTGTAAAGCAAAATAATTGGATGCTGCTTACTTTGATGCTTTCTCTAAGCTACCTTCCATTTTAAAAACTGTGCACTGTACAGTAGCTCAAGTAAGGCCATCAACATCTTTTGGGTGGCAGCCGTATGTTTTTACCACCCAAGATGTCTAACCATTTTCAATAACCTCATAGCAGAACCTCAACCACTTCTATAGCAACTTTGATCCTAGGAATCTTACTACCTCTTCCATACATGTTTATCTAGTTCATCCGAGAAAAAATAAAATGCATTAATGAAACCTCTTCCAGTTGTTTCACAGAATGTCAAAATGTTTCTTTCGTGACCAGCTTATTTTCTGTCTTGCAAAGGACCTACCATGTCCCAAGCTCTTATTGAATTTTTCGTGTACTGTGGAAAATGACTGAAGAGTTCCATCTTGACCTGTTGATATACACAGAAAATCTCTAATCAAGCTTCATCAAAACAAGGGACTATGTGAATCACAAATTTTATAAAATTCAATTTGAAAATCTTGAAGTTACAGTTTGGGACAGTTTAAAGGGAAAACCAGATTGCAACTACTTCATTAAAATATTGAACATTTTATAGAATGGCATTTAGTAAGAACAAAGGATAAAATGAAAATGAGGTACTAATAATTTTCAGCAGACTAACAGAATTTTTAGAATCTGACCATTCTGTCTCTGAGGATTAGTAAACAGAAGGACACATTAAGCACAGATAATAATATCTACAGTGCTTCTCAAGTAGACAAAAAGGACTCTTAGTTTTACCCAGACTTCTAAGTCACTCAAAGAGATATGTGAATCTAAATATGTATAAATATCAAACCTAATACTGGGCACCCACATCTCAATACTTGCTGGAATAAACTAATAGTATGAAACAGAAGCTCACTTGCACTTAGAATCTGCTGTCCATTCTGTCCATAATATCTGATACTGGTAAGAGGAGCACTATGACCCATTCTGAATCTCAAAAGTCGGCCTTCACCTGTAGGACCATCAAATATCCATATCTGCCAAGAAATAAAAATGTAAAGTTCTTCTACAATGTTCCATCTGATCTGCAAGTAGTCAAATCACCCCCTACATAAATCAACTGGCATTGAGTAGTGCTTGCTAAGCCAGTGACCCTGGAGCTACAAGGGAGGGAGTGGGTACTGGGAGAGAAATAAACTGTAATTCTTTCCCGCTACGCTGCAATCATGTCACCTGCTGTGCTTTTTGTCTCATCTATACCAGTATCTCATTCCATATTCCTTTCATCTCCTAGGTTGAAAGCTGACACATTAAAGCAAGCTTGTAATAACCCAAAGGGTAAGTTAGATGAGTCAGGAAGATAACAACAATCCTAATACCCTGAGAGCATTGTCAGCGCCATTTGTGACAAGAAGTGGCTCTCTATGGAGAAATGTCAGTCCGGCAACTGCTGTAGAGTGTGCATTTCTCATTTGGTTGATTAATTTTTTGTCTTCCAGATCCCAGAGTCCGATATGGCCACATGGGCTTCCAGCTGCCATTACTGGATGACCATCTGTTATTAAAATAAAATACATCAAGAAAAATACTTCTAGATCCCCCAAAATAAGAATTCTCTCTTCCCTTTTAATCCATAAAGTTAGAAAGAACTATATACCAATAATCTATTCATATTTCTTTGCCTTTTACTCCAGTATTCATTCACTTCTATTAGATTAAGCTACCAGAAGACAAAAAACATTTGACTTTTAAATAATGAATTTTAAGTGTTCTTATCTTCTATCAATAAGTATGTTAAAAGTTACCTGTGCGAAATGATATTGAAGTAATTGGTCCCCAGTCTTGGCGAAACTTCATTAATGTTTCATTAAATTTAATGTTGTGTATGATAACTTGACCTGACATAAGACCAATAGCAACAACATCCACAGCTGGTGCCTAAAAATTAGATTATTCAAACTTTTATTTTCTAAAGCAAAATAGCTTTAATAATCCTGATGATATGCATCATTTATTAGGTGCTGTCAAAAGAAATAATGAAGTATCTTCTTAAAGATGGCAGAAAAACTCAACAAGTATTACCATTCCAGCATACTTTTTTATTCAGCATAGAAGTATTCAGAAACAACTTTTCCAAATTACTTCCCAGCTTCAATTCTGCCAGTCAACACCCCATCCTCATTCCCAAAACCTAGCTGGTAAGATTTTAGAAAGAAAACAGCCACAACAGAAAAAGAAACCTATGTATAAAATCATTACAGATCACTGGACTGGATGGAAACAGTAAAAGGAGACAATTCCTAGAAAGGAGAAAGGTAAAAAAAGTTATACAGTTAGTCTGTTCCAGTTCTAATATTCTATGGTTATAACGGTCTATAATACAAGTCTTACATACAGGATCTATTATGAATTTCTCTATTTTAGCAAAGATCAATGTCCAATATCATTACAGAATGGAATCAGGTTACACGTTTTATTAATTTGTCATCAACTGTCTACTATGCATGAGACCCTGTGTAGAAACTGGAGATACTAAAAAAAAAATATAATCCCTTGTCCTCAAGGGACCTAATCCTCTGATACTTACGGAGTCTTCTGGATATGCAAAAGTGGAGCTAGGTTGATGGTGGTAAGAGAAGATAAGGAATACATATAAATTGGGCAAGTATAGACAATGGGTACTGAGAAAGATAAGGGTATACTGGCTACATATGTGGCCAATAGAAACACAGGATTTGCTGTAGACATGCATTCATTTATTTATACATATTTTGCACATTAAAAAAAGCAGTTATTTCTTAAATAGTCCATCATCGAATCAAACATTAGGATTTTGGCTCCAATAATTTCAAACCATAAATCTCAACATCTTGACAAATTTCTCTGCATGACTTACAATACCCCTTGCATTGCTGAACACTCATTTCCAAGCTACACAAGACAATGGAATACATATACTTGCAAAATGATTAGTAACAAGGATCTATAGCAATCACAGGTTTAAAGTCAAACTATAAGCACAAAGTACTCCATAAGCGTTATTGGCAAAGACATTATTACTTGTTTTAACTTACATTTCCAAAACACTATTTCCTTAGGCTAACAATTTTAAGGTAAACTAAGCTATATATTGTTTTGTCTTTACGTCTAAAATTATGACTGATTCCTGAAACTAAAGGATTTTCCTATTAACTTTGTTTCCTCTTTGACTTAACAGAAAAATACTAACCTGCTGAAGAGCTGTCACTCCAAGTTTCCATCCTGGAAATGTATATAGAAGTTTACTATAAGAAGAAAAATAGTTGAAAGACATATATATATGAGGAAAACAATATCGGCTACACATTAAAAAGTGAAATAATAATAGGTGATATTTATTAAGTTCTTACTCTTCCACACACTATTCTGATAATTAAACTAACGTCACAAGGTTAGTAATATTGTCCAAATTCTAGATCTCAAACTAACTACTATGCTATGCCACCTCTTTAAGAAATAAAATATCCTAAGTGGGAAAAAAAAAAATACATGAGTAAAAACCATGTTATATTACAGACTACAGTAAAAAAAATTTAGGACTGCAATATCTTTATAGAAACATCATCATGAAAGGGAATAACTTATATTTTAATAACAATATTATTTGCATGATATATGACTGTCATATGACAACAGTAATGCTGCTCTCAATTTCAGAAGCAAGCCATGAATGACAAATAACACATCCATGGAGCAAACAGAGGTATCTGAAATCATTATAATTATCAAGTATTAAATCATGTACTAAATTATGTAAATGGGCAAAGACAGTATTTCAGTCACTATCCCTGAACCTAGCACAAAGTAGGCAGTCAATGGTATTTGTTAAACTGAAATGAAACACTGATTCAAATCATTAAATCTTTAATAATCTTATTTTCCCTTTTGAATTGATAAGGACTTTGGAAAAAACAATTTGGACAGTCAAATATTTGTTTGCTTTTCAAAATGCTACACAAACAAGTGTGAGCTGCCACCTTTTTCTACTGATAAATGTTTAAATAATGGGTAGAAGTATTCAAAATTGAGTATCCAGCCCTCCAGCTACACCAATATTACAGATATGTGCCATAACTATGGGAGGCGATGGAAGTACTTTAAACCCGAAAAGTCATTTCTAAATGCTAGCACTACATTGTCATTGATTTGCCTTTCCATCCTTTACCATCTTCATGTATAGAAAATCTTCATGTATGGAAAATTAGAGCCTCCCTAGTCATAATCTCATAATTATTATTTTCTGATGGATCTCCTATTACTTTATTAGAGCCTTCTCTATAGCAGTTCTTTAGTTATTAGGTCATTAGTACACACTTTTCAGTGAGCATTTATGAAGCTGTCTAACAAGTGTCAGGATCACATGCCAGCTTTCACATATGTGATGCCAGCAACAACAGCTCCAAAAGCAAACATACAGTTATATCTCAGTATCTGTGGGGGATTGGTTCCAGGACTTCCCCAACCTCTCTGCTGATACCAAAATTCACAGATGCTCAAGTCCCTTACATAAAATGGTGTGGTATTTGCATACAACTTTCACACATTTATGCATATACTTTAAATAATCTCTAGCTTACTTATAAAAGCTAATATAATGTAACTACTATGTAAAGAGCTGTTATACTGTACTATTTTAAAATGTGATGTTTTATTGTTGTATTATTATTTATCTATTTTTCCTTGAATATTTTTGATCCGAGGTTGACTCCTCTGATATAGGGGACCAACTGTATTTATAGACAACCCTCCAAATAAATATATAAGGACAGGGATAAATGAGACTTAAGTATGCATTAGGAAGTAGTTGATGAGGATAAGGTGACAACTATATTATTTTCTAACTAAAACACTTACTTAGATTTTACATTCCACAACTGCAGGCTTCCTTGTTCACTGCCCAGCAGTATTTTATTCAAGTAGGTACTTGGATGCAGAATTGCAGAAATTTTAAATACTGATTTATCAAAAGTCAACTGCAGGTATTCTTCTACAAAAGTGAAAGTTAAAATTATTTGTTATAAAACAGTTTAAAATGTTTTATATAACCATATATTTATCACTTAAAGTAAGTCTATCATATCAAAGATTTATATGCTAAAATAAACCACAGACTTAGATACTAATCTATAAACATTCCTTGAGAAATAAAATAAATGAGGGGCAACTTGTAAATGTAATTTAGACTGTCAAAAATTTTCTACAACTTCTAATAAAAATACTATTAAAAGTTTCATTCGCTTTTGAATTACTTTACAGAAAAGGATAATAAAGTTAAAAAAAAAAGATCCTAAGGATTAGCATTAATGTTTCTGTAATTTGATCAACAGACAGGAGTGAATATTCCAAGTGAAGTACTTATACTTAGCTCTTTCAAGGAATGAAAAGCCAACTATCTAGAAAGTTTGATGGGTCACTCAAAAAATGCCAAAAATAAAAGGCACACCTCAGTGAAACTATTAAGAGTACTTCTCACTCATTTCCACAAAAGAACCTCTAATAAAGGAAAAAAAAAAAACTTATAACCCTGTGGAGTTGGGGGGCCATAACCAGTGGTCACTTGCTCCAAGATCAAAAAACTCTCTGAAATCTTTGGTTACATTCAAAATTTCTATGTTTGAATTCTGTTTTTTACTTTACAGTTCCTCCATGATTAAAACAATGTTTCACTATATTTTCCAATAAATTTGAGTATCAAAGAAGGTACATTTCATTTAAGCTTTAGGTTCACATACCCTCTGGTACACTGCTATATAATCCCAGGGGTATGGGTACCCCAGTTTAGGAAGTACAGTATAGGTGAAAATTATATAAACTTTACTTTGAATGTTATTTTAAGAGATCCTTGACTTTATTCGTCACTACAAATGGCTCCCTGAAGATACTGGTTTAATATGCTGCTATAACAGCAACAAAAAAGCTGGTCCATCAGCATCAAGAGAATCTGCTGGAATGTAAGAACCAGATCCTGTAACCTAATAAAAGCCCTTTTAACTTCTATCTACACAAGGAATACTTTTGGAATTCTGTTCCCTCCCTCTACTTGAGCAAACACAAAACAAGAAAAGGGTTACTAATCTGAAATAAGAACTTGGAATAATTCCCAGAAATGTAATCTTCAGGATATTTACTAAAAAAAAGAAAAAAAGAAAAAGAAAAAAAAAAAAAAAACCCACAGTGTATTGAACAATGAAATAACCAAGAGGCAATATAAGCTAAAAATGTAACCAGATTAAAGAACTTAAAAGATTCAATTCATAATGAACCCAGTATTTTATTGAGGAAAGGTGTAGATATCCTAGGGATAAATTCTTCATGTTTAAAGATACATAATCCCACAAACATAGCCACTGTCTAAGACTATCACAGTTGAAAGAAACTGACTCATATCCCTAGGAAATGGATGTACTTTTCCTTCAGATTACAAGATCAAGTTTACTATTACAGTCTCCTTTACTAAAAGTTGAAAATACAAAACAAGAATTACTCAGGCATGAAAATACATCAATATTCACTCCACAGAGAATATAACAAATCATTAAAGTTGGAGAACTGCAATGGAAAATACATTAGTTGAGGTAAGCACATTAAACAGTTTATAAGTAGTTACCTTGCTACAGTTGTTTATCTCTTTCTTACTTAGAACTTTTTTCTTATACATGTTAAAGATTTTTAATTTTTTAAATTTCTTACTATTTACAGGCAAAATCTCTGGCATAGATATTTACATAGATTTTAAATTTTAATTAAACACATACTACCCTAAGATAAAGCAAATAAGTGAGTTAACTCTTACCTTCTGAATATATGTGCCAAATAATAAGAATGCTGTCAGTATCAACAGAGATAATGTGGTCTCCAAAGGGTTGCAAGAGATGGATTTCTGCCTTATGACCCTTAAAGGTATGTACTATCTACAATATCGAAGTTTAAAAGAATTTCATATTATTACTCAGTCATCATGTCATATTATTCATATTATCCCAAAAACAAGCTAATCCGGAGATGCTTCTGTTAAGAAATGTACCCCAACTTTTGATTATTCAAGGTTAGGATGAACGCATAGATACGAAGGAACTAGGCATGTTCATCTGCTCCCTCAGCCAGTTCAACAATAAGGAAGTAAACTGTCCATTTAGTACAAATAAATGAGACTTTGAAGCTCAGTCTTCCAACTTAGGTTAGAGAGGAGGCGTGCACACACACCTAGTTCCCTCACCCAATTCAATCAGTGTAACTACACATATCCTAGCGAGATGGTATATTCCAGAAGGCTGATCTCTACAGACTCCAACACCAACTGGCTTTCAAATGAGATGGGAAACGGGGATATAGGGTCTTTTTCCCCATACCTTTCTGCTTTGACAGAGATCCTTACAGTAGCTGATCCCTCCATAAGTATAGCCCCTTCTCCATGGTTTCAGTTCTCACCAGATTCCAGTAACATTGTTTCTTCTCCTTGGCCCTTTGGCCTTAGGGGTGGTAACAACTTCCTACAGTTGACAGTGTCCGATGCCTCCCCACCCCTACTTTGTTCCCCTAACCCTGACCACACTTGTGCATAAAGGTCCTTTATTAAAGTCTCTGCATCTGAACCACATATAGGATATACATATGGGATAAAGTCTCCTCATGTAAATCATATATATCTCCCTGGAAAAACTATAAACAACAATACAAAAATAAACATTTTTTCCAATTCTAAAAATCTGAACACCTTCCATTAAAGAACTCTACAGATAAGTTACCTTCCTCTGCCACAGGTAGTGATGATGAAAGACTGTGGGAACCACCTCACTCCAAGTCCCTGACAAGTACAGTGATACTATCATTTGGCTATCCTTGTATTCCCATTCCTACATTTCCTTTCATTCTAGACCATTAAGGCCAGGTCACCTCTCAACCTAGTTATTCCAGGACAAATTCAGAAACCAACTGGTAAATTTAGACCAGAAAAGATCTTTCCTTAGCAGTGGAGAAAACAGAATCTAGCTTTCTCTAAATAGGGAACAGGCATCTGGTTTTCAGAAAAAGAGTTATAAGCTAAATTATGCATAATGAATAAACAACCCACATAAAGTGGTAGTGCAAATATGAACTTTTCCAGGAAAGTATTTTTAAAATACACTTAATAATACACATTACGTCCCATCTCTACAAATATACGAAACAGAAAACTCCTGAGATGGGAACTGACTGGGCATAAAAAATTTTGAAGAAACTCTCCAAGTTATTCTGATATTCATCTCTGGGCAAAGAAACTGAAGGAAAGCACCAGTTTTAAGTAAGCCTTTTCTGAAAATTTATCTTCCTCCAGAAAACTGAATATACATTAGAAAAAAAAGAATACTATAGAGTTCCAGAGTGTGCCAGGTAAAGAATGACAGAATTAAAGTTCCCTCCACTATCACAACAAACAACTACTGACTGCAAACAAGCAGTTTAGTGATACCAACCTCTTTATTACGGGCAAATGCAGAGAAAACATTTCCATAAGCAGCAAAGACTAATCTGCCATCAGCTGCCATACAGCAGATATCCTGCGGAACAGAATTACCTAGCAAATATCAAATGAAAGAAACAGGGATTTTTAAGATGTTAACCAGAAACCTCAAGTATACGTACAACATTTTTCATGGTTATAATTTAAAAAAATATATAAAGATCAAAGTTGAGAACCAGAGTATAAAATTTTGACTAAAATATTTTAAATATCTAATAGTAACTATCAAACAAAGGATAGGAAATCACCTTGTCCTTCCCTAAGAGAATGTCTAGGATTTGCAGAAATAAAAACATAATCCTAGAGAAATGAAAAGAAGCTTTTTGAGGTTATTTGGAAAAAACTGTCATCTGATACACAAAGCTCTGACAGTCACCCAGTCTTCATGTGAACATCTTTTTTTTTTTTTGAGAGACGGAGTCTCACTGTGTCGCCCAGATTGGAGTGCAGTGATGCAATCTTGGCACAATGCAACATCTGCCTCTCAGGTTCAACTGATTCTCCTGCCTCAGCCTCCCGAGTAGCTAGGATTATAGGTGTGCACACCACGCCCAGCTAATTTTTGTATTTTTAGTAGAGACGGGGTTTCGCCATGTTAGACAGGCTGGTCTTGAACTCCTGACCTCAGGTGATCTGCCCACCTCAACCTTCCAAAATGCTGGGATTACAGGTATAAGCCACCACGCCTGACCCATGTGAGTATCTTCTGGAACATCAAGTTCACTAATAACTTCAGAAAAATTTTAAAAGTAACTCAAAATCTAAATCTCTAACTTTGGACCAACCCAAAAATATTCCATATGGTATTCTATATGCCTACTCCTAAAACATTTAAAGATAATATTGTTTCTACAGTCTTCTCCAAGAGAAATATGCCTATCAATCTTTAGCATTTCTCACGTGACATATGATTCTTTTCTCAGTATCCTGGTCACACTGACATTTCCATTTCCTCTTTTGGGGCAGGAGAGTTAGTAGACAGAGGATTATTGTACTTTTATGCTGCAAATTCCATATTAGGATTTGTTTGCATAATCCTGTTTTATAGATTTATCATTCAATTTTGTATTCAACTTAAGTTCCAATGCCTTTCTTCTGCCTTCTAATCTATTATTAAAATTCCTTCCATTGGAAAGAAATACCAAAATGTGAGAAAAGGGAAAACTTTTCCTTACAGTAGAAGGAATGATGGAAAAAGAAAATCACTAAAAGCTATGCTTTATCTGAAATGCCTGAGACAAGAAGTGTTTCAGATTTCAGATTTTTTTGGATTTTGGACTATTTGCATAACCAGGTGAATATTCCTAATCTGAAAGTCTGAAATCAGAAATGTTCCAATGCATATTTCCCTCTGAACATCATGTTGGCTCTCAAAGAGTTTCAGACTTTGGAGCATTTTGGGTTTCAAATTTTTGGATTAAGGATAATCAACATGCATTTGGCAACCATCATATTAATAACTGATTCAGGCAAGTATCATCATAAAATACTAAAAGCAGCAGGTAATAACTTTGAAGAGTACTAGGATATTTACATAGTCCCAGTGCATATTACCAAAAGATACTTATCTGTTACAAAGGACAAAACACTAACTTAATTTTTTTTTTAATTTTCTTTTTTTTTTCAAGACAGAGTCTCACTCTATTGCCTAGGCTGGAGTGCAGTGGCACGATCTGGCTCACTGAAACCTTCACCTCCCGGATCCAAGCAATTCTCCTGCCTCAGTCGCCTGAGTAGCTGGGACTACAGGCACCTGCCACCACACCTGGCTAATTTTTTGTATTTTTAGTAGAGATGGGGTTTCACTGTGTTAGCCAGGATGGTCTTGATCTCCTGACCTCGTGATCCACCTGCCTCGGCCTCCCAAAGTGCTGGGATTACAGGTGTGAGCCACCGCGCCCGGCCTAACTTTAAAACAGAGCCTCCTAACCAATCACTATCAGGAACAGAACCAACCAACAGCATGTGCCTTCTGATACAATTCACCGTGATTCCTCCCAACGGGTACAACCTGAATCTAATCCTGAAGAAATGTCAAAAAATCTCAAACTGAAGGACATTCTAAATGAGCCTGTACTCCAAAAATGTCAATGTGTCAATGTCATCAAGTACAAAGAAAGTCTAAAGAACCGTTCCAGATTAAAGAAAATAAAGATACGTAACAACTGAAAGCAAAACATGATTCTATCCTGGCACCCTTTTTTGTTGCTGATAATGTAAGTTTATAAGACATACATGTTACCCTGGCTTCCTTATATGTTCTGTAAGTCTCAAATTTATGTCAAAATAAAAAAAATTTTTTTACATGTGCATAAATTCAGAATAAAGTCCATACTTACTTACTGCAACCAGACTAAGTTTCTGAACCTGTTTAAAAAAAAGAAAAAGGGTTAAATTTTCATTAACAAACACAATCATAATAATCTAACACCTGAAGAGTAAGCTATAACCTCACACGTACATTTGCTATGCTGTCCTTCGTAAGAAAGACACTTACTGACTCTAATTTTCATTACTAGGGAAGTTTATATTTTCAACTATATTTCACCAGGAGTGGTAATGGAAGGGGTAGGTAAATGTTTTCTACAATGGGCCAAATATTAACTATTTTAGGCTTTGCAGACAATGCATGTGGTCGCTGTTGCAACTACTAGCTTCTGCCACCATAGCATGAAAACAGTTATACTTAATACATAAATAATGTGCATGGGTATATCAAACTTTTACGTATAGGTACTGAAATTTGATTATCACACAGTTTTCACGTCATGAAATATCCTTCTCCCCACCCCCAGCCTACCCCCAAAAACATTTAAACATGTCAAAATCATTCATAACTCCTGGGTCATACAAAGCCAAGCAGTGGGCTAGACTGGCTTGCAGACTGTAATTTGCTCACCCCAATCATGGCTACTGATCCAGCTGTATGACCCTGGAAAAATAAGTTCCCTGTGCCTCAAATTCTTCATCTGTAAAACAGGTATTTATTTACTTTATGGGATTGTTATAAGGATTCAATGAATAAATTTGTGTAAAACAGAATGGGGTCAGTCATATAGTAATTGCTCAATACATGATAGCTGCTACCATCACTATCACCACCTATTCACAACTTGTCTAGTTTCCCCTGCAGAAGAAACTAATCTGTAGGACTGTAGGAAGTCTGACTGGGGACAGCATATACAGCCATAGTCATGGGATAGAGCACTTGTAGACCCAATTAGTGACTTAAGTTCATTAGCTCCATTTTTTTTTTTTCTTTTTACTCCCAAGTATTTTCTGTTTCAGAGGTCATAGCCCAATGCATTGGTTAATCTGAGCAGTGTACAGTCTGGGTAAAGAACATTTACATGCCATGATGTTACGAATGTATCATCAGTGTTAGCACTAGACGAGACGTTAAAAGCCATCTTTATTATGACTAAATGTCAATGCACAGTAAGTAAATTGTTAACTTTATAAAATGTGCAAATATGTTACTCTCCTCACCACAGGGTTTCTTTGGAAGTTGAATATAGAGAAAAACACCTGTGTCTGTGTGTAACGCAGTGTCAGGAAAGACACTGTACCAAAGACAAGATTTCAAGAATTATTTAAGTAATAAACTTAGAAAAATTACATTTCAAGGAAGAAAACATTAACCAGCAAAAGTAAAACTTAGCAAGCAAGGAACAAGTGTAGAGAATGGTAACACTAAATACTCTCACATGATATCTTAATGATATGGTTCTAACCCACCCTGTCTCCATTACCAACTCAGACTCTGAGAAACCCAATTGCTCTTAACCTCAGTTCTGCCCTCACTTTCCTCTTCCACTAACTCAACTGGTTCCTAACTCCCAGCTCTTCTTGCTAATAAGCCATTCACAATCCTCCAAGAGAGACAACTCTACAACATGTTTTCCAGAAAATAAAGTACTTATTTAACACTATTATCATCCTCATCAAGGTTCCCGCTCTCAGAGAGCTTACACTCTTTTGGAGAAGACAAAAGAAACAAGTAAACAAGAGACACTATTACAATGATTTATGAGCCATTAAAGGAGAAAAAAATCAACACTAACAAGTAATTTATCTGAAATTTACTTTTGTAGTTTATATAAAGGTGCTACGGTATAACGATACCTATCTTGCAAAGAAACGGCTGCAAGGCTTAGAGTGACAGTGCCAGACACTTTGCATTAGTTGAAAATAAATGATTGCCATCAAATACTTTCCCTAACGGTAATTAATCTCACCATCTGCGGTTCTCCCAATGTTATCTAGAGTGAATTTCTAACCCAGCTCGTGTCACCAATAACGTAATAGCATGCATGTTTTTCTTTCTCATTAAGAGGTAGAGGTTTGTCTTAATTATGTTTCCACCTTCAAGGGAAGGTCAATAAATATTCACTGAACAAGTATTATTGCCATACAACTGAGGGGTTATCTAGCAGTTTCCCCTTGGCCAGGATGCCTCTGAAACTCGCCCCAGGAGGACTGCAAGTGCTAAATCAGCACGTGGATGTGACCGGATGGCGAAATATTAATAGGACAGGGAGGGCTTAAAGAAGGGAAGCCCGTGGTAGATGGTAAGGGTGAATCGGATTGCTCCAGGACAGAGTTAGGGGCCAAGGAGGGTGGTTCCTGGGAAGTCAACGAAAGAAGTCACTCACGTCATAGGTGTGGAAACTCTTGCCCACGCAGGTTGTTACATAGAACCGGCGCTTGAGCGCGCTGAACCGCACCACGTGTGGAATGTCGTTGCTGAAAAGTCCCAAGGCCCGGAACCCCGCAAACAGCGCGCTGGCCGTGCGCCTTTCTGAGGCCCGTTCCATTGCCGCCGCGATCCCGGCTCCGCTCAGCTCTGGTCCTGAAGGAAAACACGTAGCCAGTCCCTTCAGCGTGTCTAGTGGAACAGTCATCTGCTAGAGCTGAAGACAGAAGACCGCTTCCGGCGCCCGCTGCAAATCGCGTTTCCGGGGACTGCCCTCAGTGCAACACATAAAGTTCTCCCTCCAGAGCTCACATGGGAGGCGTGACTTTGGTTCCGTTGGCCAAGGTGTCCAGCATGTTGCCTAGCGTTGTTCTCCAGCTCTTTTGCGGCGGAAGGAAGCTCCTGAGGTTCCGACGGAACCGCAAGGGCGGGAAGCAAAGAGGGAAGCGCGACGCCCAGGAGAGTGGAGGAGAGATCGACGCCTTGGAAATGGAAACGATTTAAACATGTGATTATTTTAAAATGTACAAAAACATGAGACTGGAAAAATTTAAACATTGGATATCTGATTATATTAAGGAATTATGTTTAATTTTTGCATGTGATAGTAGCATTATGATTACGTAAAGATCCTCATCTTTTGGATATATACTGACATATTTACAGATGAAAACTATAATGGGACATTTCAAAGATGACAGAGGGATTCACTCATAGACTCTCTGGGTTGTAGAACTAATTATTTGGGGAAAGGGAACTGCTCACTTGGGCAACTTGGATAACTGTAGATTCCTCTGAGAAAAGGAAGATAAATATTAAATGTTATTGGGACCCCTGGATTAAGTCAGTATTCCTTGAGGTCGGCTGTCAAAAGCAGACAGTAGGGGTTCCAAAGAGGAGCTCATCATAATGCAAAGGGGAGTCTGGGCAGTTCATTAGAGCTAAGTGCCTTAGGATGCTGAAGAAGACTGATTCCAGTGAAGTGGGTGTCAAGACACCTCACTCCTCGAGAGCCAACTGCCTTACCAAGATGTAGGTTTGGGGAACAATCTCTGATCATGTGAACGTTAACTAAAACAGTGGTGACGTTAGAGCCCAGGACCAAAGTTTGACATATGGAATAACCTCTTATCTTACTGTTTTATTTCCATTTCACTTCGTTTATGAAAATGTTTTGGCAGCCTATTCAGATTTGGGTTGAGTGACTAATGTAAATATACTTGTACTTGAGAGGGATAAAGAGGGTATATTTACTAATGTAAGTATACTTGTGCTTGAAAGGGATAAGGAGGGTCTGTCTCTACACAGATCAGTGTACTCTCTTGGGTTCCTTCCAGTTCTAAAATGTAATTATTTTATTATGAAACAAAAGTAACTTGTTAGCTAATTTGAATATCTGACTCATACACTCTTGAACAAAAAAAAAAAATCTTGATTTATTTTATAGTTCTGGCACAGAGCCTCAAACACTTTGGATGTTAAGATCATTAAGAAGCAGATGATAACAGAATGAGAGCTTGTTATTTAATCCTTGACATGTTGTACTTACTTGTGATTTCATTTGTACCCCGGATTTCTCAATAGCAGTGCACATTTTCAGCCATATTTGTGGTATGACTTAAAAGTGAACAAGTTGCTAATTATTTGTAAACGTTATTTAAATTTAAAAAGAGGGGAAAAGAGCATCTCACTGTACTATTAACTTATTTATTAGGCTTATTTTAATAGTTTAGTGGGTAAGCTCCATAAAGGTAGAGAATTTTTTTTTTCTGTTTTGTTCATTAACACATAACAAGCACCCAGAACAGTATCTGGAACAAAAGGGGTGCTTAATAAACATTTGTTTAAAAAAAAAAAAGTTACATTTAAGTAATAAACTGCTAAAAATGTGGAATGTTCTCTCTTTTTTTTTATGTTAGTCATGTTCCCTCCCAAAGTAATGAGTTGTACACTTTAGCATCTCCAATATTTAAACTTCCTCCTGTAAGAAGATGTGTCTCTCTGTCCTTTGCCCAAGACTTGCAGCAAATCCTTCATAGTGGAGCAGGAATAGGAAGCGTTTGACTTACTTTGGCCAGTGCATATAAGCAAACATGATGTTCAGCAAGTCCCAGCAGATGCTTGAAGAGCCATTATCTGTTTCTACCAACTCTCTTGCTCTTTTCTGTTGCCAAAAGAGAAAGGTATGTCTCAAATAGGAGCTGCTTTTTCAGCCTGGGTCCTGAAATGAGAAGGTCTGTAGATAAAGCCTGCAGCTGACTTGAGGTTGCCAGTTTGTAATGTGAGTGAGAATTAACTGTTGTTGCTAGCCAGTGAGATTTGGTGTTTGTTTGCCTTCTAATTACAACCTAGCAAACGTCTATGTGAATTTTGGAGAAATGTGTGAAAATTAGCATCTAAAAATAAAAATATATAGTTTGTTTTTCTTTATAGAAGTATTAAAGCTGCATTTGCTTAATTCAGTTTTTGAAAAAATGTTGACCAAGACAGGACTAAGCCCCTCCTTTTATCGTCAAAGGAGGCAACTCTATATGCTGGTAAAGTTATTTGTCAATGTTCTTTGTTGTAAAAGAAAAAAAGAAAGCTCCTTTAACTTTTAAGAATCAAATATCAATTTTTCATTCTATCCTTATCAAAATAAAGGTGAGGGGAAACCATATCAGCAACAAGAAAGCAAAACTTTATGGATACAAAGAAATAAAGAATTATATCAGCAGTAGACTTTCTTGTATTTTGGTTTTTTTTTTTTTTTTTTTGAGACAGAGTCTTGCTCTGTTGCCCAGGCTGGAATGCAGTGGCCCAACTTCAGCTCACTGCAAGCTCCGGCTCCCGGGTTCACACCATTCTCCTGCCTTAGCCTCCCAAGTAGCTGGGACTACACCATGCCTAGCTAATTTTTTGTATTTTTAGTAGAGACGGGGTTTCACCGTGTTAGCCAGGATGGTCTCAATCTCCTGACCTTGCAATCTGCCCGCCTTGGCCTCCCAAAGTGCTGGGATTACAGGCGTGAGCCACCACGCCTGGCCAGCAGTAGACTTTCATACAGCAGTCTTAGCCTCTCAATGAAGGAGACAAAAGTGAGAATATAGATTATATAAATAGCATAACTAACCATGTAGTCTCAATATGAAAATATTCAACTTTATATGCTTAAATCACAATTTGCAACTTCCTTTTATTGACCATGAAACATTGACATAACTGACTGTATACTATACTAGTCCACCAAGAAAGCCTGAGTATATTTAAAAAAACAGAGATATATGATCCACATTGTTACAACATTTGGGAAAGTTCTTACTAAATTAATATAATGCATCCTCTTGCCCATTACTTTTAATTGACAGTGTAATTTAAATGACTAATTTTATATTAAGACATCTATGGAATACATAGAATAAAATACATAAATTATACAATTTTTTAAAGATAAAGCAGAAGATTCAAAGAAACTGCACTTAATGGGATGACTTTGAGTTGTCTCCTTTCTCCCTAATCCTCAATTCATTTAGGGGAATTGGGCCCAAAATTTTATGAAAAATTGTGTGTATTTATTTTCATAGTTCAGTAAAATCTAGTCAGTGAATCCCTACTAAAATGGAGTTAGTATACTTAAAGAAATTTCTCTTGTAATGGCATTTAAGGGTTTGGGTCAGGTCTTCAGAGGAAGATTTTCAGAAAAGCATGTCTTGATTTTCCTCAGGACAAAAGAAACTGCGTATTCAGCTACACCCTGAGCTTCTCTGGAAAAAGGCTGAGTCTTTCTTTTCTATCCCCAGTGTTTGACTGAAGGCTTGTTCCACAGTAAGTGCCCTTTAAATGCTTACTGGACATATAATGTAAGCTTCCTCTTACCTGTTGGTAGGTAAGATGGATTTAAGGACATTGAACTTCCCCCCTTCTGTCATGGTTTAGCCCCAGTTAACCCTCAGGGGAGTATTAGAGGAGCATGTCTACTCCTAGGAAAAATCAGTGCATTCTCACATGCTCTATTTTGGTCTAGGTTCTATGGCCAGGGTTGCCCTTCCCACTGGTGTTTGGAGGATTCTGAGTGGAAGGTGAGTGAGAGGGTGCCTGTGGCTCTAGCTTGCAGCAGGAATTCAAGAACAGATTTGACATCCCCTGTTCACTTTTGCCTACTTTGTTTCTTCCAGGTGTGAGGAAAGTTCAAGAGGGGAAACAGAAAAGACTAGTGACATAATTTAAGAAAAGGATGACTGCAATGCATCCTGAAGCTGCCTATCTCCAAATATTCTCTCCTATAGGCAGGGCCAACAGGTATAAAGGGGAGCAGTCAATGGACTCTAAGGATAAGTAGAGGTAAAAACCTGAAGAAAAATAATGTCCTTTAGAAAAGTATGTGTGCAAATTGTCTACTAACTAGATTTGAAAGATGATTCGTAAGAAACAAATTTGAGAATTATTTTATTAAGAAATATATAGTGTCAATTACAAAGGAACATATACATTTTCAAAAGCATTCATAAAATAAATTAAAGTACATTCTCTCTATATATATTTATAGTAGCTGTAACAAAGGTACTTCTCAGGATCTACTTATTATATACCACTCTTGTCTGTTAGGTAATATTTAAAACTTAGCTTAGAATACTTTCACAATATTTTGCTTGAAAATTATTTCAAATTGCTTCACTATATTTACAGTTATTTGTGAAACCCCATTTGCTTTCACTTTCTTCTCTCATAAATTTTTAGTTTAACACAAGAAGTGTCATTACATGTAGAAGGAATGTCTGCCTTTTAAATGTAAGTTTAGGTACTATCATTTAGTTCAATATTTTTCCTTTTTCAAGGAAAAGAGTTCTCCTGCTACACTTTTGGATTTTCCTCTTGAGTAATGCTTATGCAATTACGGCTGAGAATTACTGCCAATTAAGCCAGTCATCAATGTTACGGAAGCTTCCCTCAACATTTGAAGCGTAGTACTTCCCCTGCATTATAAATTTATATTAAACAATAAAAACTTAGAAAAATAAGTTAAGAAACTCTTCTGTAATTAAAAGATAACTATTTGTGATCTTCTGTGTCACAGTTAGAGTTAATGTTTCATCTACTTAATAAAGATGATTTATTTGGTGCTGTGAAATATGACCATAATAAAGATGATTTACTGTTTTTTCAGTAAAGTTCGAATGAAGCGACGCCACAATCCTAGTAATTGTGACACTTGTTCCAGACATTTATTGGTTGTGACTTTCCTTTTTCTCCTCTTCTTCATTGCCTGAGTAGCATTTATCTGTAGAATATGAGAATCAATAGTCAAAATTACTTTTCACTATCTTTAGTAACTGTTGAGTGCAGGTTTTATTGCCTTCTCTATGCAAATCCATCTTTCAGTGTATTTCCAAAGCACCTGCTTACTATGTGCTAGTATGTGCCTTCTCCAGGGGAATGAATTCCTGTTTCTCTACCCACCTACTTTCACTTCAAGGCCAACCACCACCTCCTTCAAAAAGCCTCCGATAATTGCTCAGACCTTGGTTTTGGAAAGTCTTCCAGTGCTTAAGAGTATGTGTCATTTAACTTGGCTCTCACTTAACATGCTTTTCTTTATATTGCATCATAGGTATTCCCCATAGCACTGAGTCTTAATCATAGGAAACACTGAATATTTGTTGAGTGATTAAATAAATGAATAAATTGCTGATTTCAAGATCTCCCTGACAAGATCACAAGTTCCTCATGGGTAAGAGCTATCTTATACCTCCTTATAGACATAATTCAGTAAACCTAATCTCTTTTTTGAACCCAAAATGCATGCTCCTGCTCCCCATCCTTCCCCCTCCCCTGCCCCACTGTCTAGATATGCCACAGACATCTCAAGGTTTATTTTAAAGAGGATTCCAGCATATAACTTTATCTGAATTACCTTTGAATAGTACACTGGGCCTCCTAGACACATGGTATGCAGATTAATAAAGTCACAGGGTTATCAAGCACAAATCTTACAAAAATCTATAAAATCGTAACTATTATTAGTCTTAGACTCTCCATTTGGGCTTGAGAGGTGACTGAAATAAATTTCTCCAGACTCTCCCTTTCTCACATGCTGTCCAAGAACTTGATCTAGTTTTTTGTTTGTGCTCTTATTTGAATGAATTTTATTGTGGCCATCTGTAGATTTGCCAGTCACTCCTTCATAAGAAGGCATGAAGCCACATAGATTTGTCATATGGCTGTCTGGTATTGAGTTTCTAATTCAAGCTCAACCCAGATCAGCCCTATGGCTTAAATCCTCAATCTCTAAAAAGTGACAGTCTTGGCCGGGCATGGTGGCTCACGCCTGTAATGCCAGCACTTTGGGACGCGAAAGTGGGCAGATCACAAGGTCAGGAATTCAAGACCAGCCTGGCCAATATGGTGAAACCCTGTCTCTACTAAAAATACTTAAATTAGCCAGGCGTGGTGGGGGGCGCCTGTAGCTCCAGCTACTCGGGAGGCTGAGGCAGGAGAATCACTTGAACCCAGGAGGCGGAGGTTGCAGTGAGCTGAGATTGTGCCACTGCATTCCAGCCTGGGTGACAGAGCGAGACTCTGTCAAAAAAAAAAGGCAGTCTTGTCCATCTACCTAGATTGCAGACGTATAAAGTCCACTAGATTAATAAGGAGCAATCATACATATCTGCACTTGTCTCTCTCTGTTTCTTAAACTTGTCATCCTGAAGATAAATTCTCTACTTGCTGACTGAAATAAATATTGAGTGCCTGTTGTGTACCAGGCACTGTTCCAACTGCATTTACACGTATTGACTAATTTAATCCTCATAAACAATCTATGTAAGACTAACTGATATGATACTTACTTTACCCATGAAGCTATAGTACACAGCGGCTAAGTAATTTAACTAAGTCTTCACAGAAGTTATACGGCCAGGATTCAAAGTCAGGCAGGTTGTCTCCAGAGTTCCTACGCCTAACTTTCCACTACACTATGTCCATATTTAATGCTACACAAGCATTCAAATGCAGATAACTACCTGTGCAAAAATATGTAAAGAGACAGCAACAGCATCCACACAAGCAATTAAGCAAACATAGGATAGAGATTTTTTGTATAATGTAACGTTTTAGTAAATAAGCACACAATAATTACGTGATTAGAACAAGCGGTGTTGCTCAAACTTTGGACTGGACAAGAATCTCTTAAGTAGCCCTATAACCTGAGATTTTGATGTTGAAGGTCTAGGTTGAGTCCCCGAGAATTGGCATTTTTAACAGCCATACTCTTATGCTCCAGCAATCAAAACATTCTGATATAGGAGGCTCACTCAACATACCTTGAAACATTGCCGTAAGGTTTAGAACCATAATTCAGCCAAAACAGTATCAGAACCCTAGAAATAGGTGAGTTTGAGTCCGGGTATCAACGTGGGTCTAATTGACATCCTACTACTTTTACCCGGCTCGTTTGCTCTTCGAAAGATAAAACCTAAATAAAAATCAGAGAACGACTTCTGCACCAAAGCCCCAGTTTAATTTGAGGTTAGTCCCAAGGTACAAAGCAAGCGTCTGAGGCTTCGGGCTTACCTGAGTTTCCGAATAGCCTGGGCACCAGAGAGCGAGGGTAGCCTTAGTTTTCCTGGCGAACATTTCCTTGGCGAGCGACGCGCAGCGGGGGGTGGGATTGAAGGTTAGGCTCTGGATTTCAGTAAGGCAGTGTGGCTGCCCATAGGCGGCAAAGTTTACAAGAAAAGGAGAAAACACCAGAAAGAAAAAAAGAAGAGAGAGAGAGTTGGTGAGAATTGACTGAAAGGCGAGCGGAGGAAGGTCGGGGAGGAGCGGGTACACAAGTCCAGAGTAAGAGCGAAGAGGTCACGGTTGAGTAGAGCAAGGAAGAACCAACCGCAGGGGTGCAGGGGCGTGGCGAGGGTGGCGGAGGGCACTGGTCGCGAAAAGACTTTCACCCACGCTCGCTCCGCCCAAGTCTCCAGGGGGCGGAGGCTGCCAAAAGCCCGAGCCCAAGCTCGGAGCGCCGCCGGACCCCAGCAGGTGGTGCCCCGACAAAGTTCCCTCATCCCAGTTCCCAATTTGCCTTTCCTCCCGATAGGGACTTCCTCTCCCTAAATTGGAACAGAAGTGTTGTCCCAAGCTGGGAGGAGCCCCGAGCTGGCAACCCAGATGTCCCCTATCCCCGGCCGCGGCGTCCCGGAGCCCAGGCATCTCTCGGGGTTCTGCACATCGCAGGATACTCCCTCTCCAAAATGCCTGGCGTCTCCCTGGAGAAAGCCAGCAGCACTGACCTCTCTACTCACCCGATTGCTACAGGAGACGGTGTTGTTGAAGTCGGTACTTTTGGTCTGGAAGAAAGAAAAATACGACAAGGAGGGTAAAGACTTTTAAGTCCACAAGGAAAATCATCCCTCCACCGTTTGCTCCCAGGCTTTAAAGGTGCTCTGAAAACAGTTTCCACTCAGGTACCTGTTTCCTATGTCATTGACAAGGCAGTGAAATAGTCTTTAGATAGTGCTGGCTAGTGCTTGAAACCACACCAAAAGGTTCAGGTCTCAGAGGGAGACCTCCTGCTCCTTTCCCTCAAGCCACGACTGCACATAGCACTATGCTGGTGAGTAATAATGCCATTCTTTGGATGTCCACATCTGTACTGTGGCCATTCATGAATGCAAACTCTATCTAGAAATTAGGTTAATCAGGAAAATGATTACTACTGTATGTTAAAAAATTCCAAGTACACCATATTCTGTAATAAGTAGCATCCTGAAACATCTAAAACACTGGAGAGACCTGGAGCACAGCATCAACCCTTAAAGTTTAGCTCATGAGAATTATCTCTCTTTTACTCTTCTTTCTTAAGCTCTTTTCCCCTGCTGTCTTTTTACAGCATAGTCAGAGCAGCACTTTAGCAGAGGATAGACATCCTTGATGCATAATGCTCTGCCTATCAATACCTGCTCCTCATCAGCATCTGCACACTTAGAATGTGCCAATTTCTAGATAATCATTTTAGATGCCACTTGTAAGAATTCTTGACAAAATGTGGGACCATGATTTTTTCTAAATTATTTTTCTTTCCTACAAAGTTAAATTGTAGAGTGTGTGTACGCCTACTCTTCTGATGAAAATACATTCGTTTTAAAAAAATTTCTTCACTTACCCCACTCATATATGTAATCAGGTCTTTAGAAATAGCACTGAGATAGTCTGCTTCAATCTTCTCAAAGTTACAGTTAGTGAAGTCGTAAGTTAGCACCAGCCCTACAAGTTGAAAGATGAAGAATTTCCTGAAAGAAACTGACAGAACACATAGTAAGGCAAAAGGGAATGTACGTGGAAACCCAATTCCACCCCAGTTTCACACTAAACTCTTCCCACCAAGGCTGAATTGCCTCTAAATCTGTAAGGCCTGCCTTAGGGGCCAGTGCTCAAGCACCAGGTTTTCCTCTCATTTCCAGTCCCCAGGAAGCCCTTATTCACCCATGCTGTTGTCTTAAGTTGGAGTCTCCCTGATGCTCCAGAGCATTCTGGCTGCAGATATATAACACCTAAACGCCTACGGGCTCTTTCCTCCTAGGCCAATGATTTTCTACCATGTCATTCTCTTCCTTTATAGAATTCTGAATTGATGATGTGAAAGGAAAAAAAAAAAAAAAGCAGTAGCTAAATCTATGGAATTTTAACATTAGTAAAGTCATCAGGAATTTCCCTCACCTTCCTCCTTTTTACTTTGCCCTAAACTCTTCATATGTGTTAATGTCCTTTAAGAAATGGATACCAGTGTCTTTCTCCCACAGGGCGTTTCAGTGACCAATCCTTTCTATTATTTGGGAGAAACACCTTCTGAAACCAGCAGCCACTGTAAGGATTTGGAGTCCTTGCATACTGTCCCATGCATCCTGAACATCTTTGAGAATTTCGTGTGGCCGCCTTCAACTAATGCTTTCCCTTCTCCTTGGCTAGTAAGAAACTGTGCTTACTTATGGGATGCTTTGGAGGGTGGGTGCAGTCTCAGTCTTCAACAGCACTTCCATGTGAAAGCATTAAATGTGCAACCGTGACTAGAACCTTAGGGGCAGGAACGATAAGAGGTTGAAATAAATGGGGAAAGATCTGATGTGCCTTGTTCTCAAAAATCCTACTTTTCAAATTCTCATATCAATTTCAGGAAAAGCGCCTACTCTTGGTGACTAGGGGCACCTTAGGGGCTGAAGGGTCCTCTAGCACTTTCTAGTAGGTGTCAAGAACTTTTAAAACCACAAATTCCAGTGCCCAGCCACCTTCACAGTCCCACTCTTAAAGCCAGTGTTAAACCTGAGGAGACCGCTCTGCTGGGTGCCTAGCGGTGAGCGCAAGGAGAGGATGCTGTCCTGAGCTCAGCTTTCCCAGAGGCGGCGCACGCTTTCGTGAGCTCTGCCTCCCAGAGGCTTAGCCCCGCGCCGCGTAGACTGGAAAACGTCTGTCACCTGGGGCCTGAGCGCGGGCACAGGTTTTAGAGACAGGAGAAGCAACGAGATGGCGGGCTCAGATTTGTGCTAGCAAACTATTGTTGATCCAGAAAAGAGTGCTTAAAAGCGCAGTCAGGGAGAGCGCCCTGGAGGATGTCTGTCTAGCAGTCTTCCGAGTTCCAGCAGCACCAATGGAGCGTTGAAGGGAGGGAAAGGCTGACACTGATCACGTTGCTGAGACGAACCCCCTGCTCCGCCCTAGCTTGGCTCATGCTGCCCTGGGCCCTCTCTACACCCAGGTCCCCTTTCTCTCTCCTTCCCTTCCGCTTCCCCGTTCATCCCCCCCCCCCACCCCCTCCCCGCCCCCCGCCCTCGCGTGTCAGAGCCTGCATCGCTCTGGTACTAGGGAAGTTCCTAGGAGTCATCGCTTGGAGCAAGGAGGTTGGACGCTGTATTTGAGTCCCAGCAAATGTCACAGGCCATACGGTGCCCGGGAAAAAGAGCAGGAAATGTCGAGGGATTCCGGAAAAGCGTAAGGGACAAACTGAAGCCAGAGTTGAACTCTTTTTCATAGAAGGCACTGAAGAGGGTCAGAAAACCTCTGATTCACCGCTGACTTCAAAAGTGGCCCTTTTCTGGAATTCTTCATGTGTTGTACTCAAGTCACCACAACATTCATTGAAAAAGAAGTCCATTCTTCCCCCATCACCAACTCCTCAGGGTATTGTGGGATGATGTCAAAATCTGATTCATCTGTTGTGACATCAGAGATGATTCTGGTCGGCAGCTGGACATTGCATAGGCAGACAGGAGCTAAACCCAGATTTCTTCACTGGGCTGGATGTCTCCAAGAGATAAAGGAAAGGGCATGGTGGCTGCTTCTGTCACCCTCACCTCACATGCCTTCCCCTCTAGTGGCTTGCTGTAGGGCCAGAGAGTGTGAGTGCCCACTAGAACCTTCAGCTTCATTTCTTGATTGCTGATGGGGGCAAGAACAGCAGAAAGCAGCCTGCACTGAGGTTTAACTTGCATTCTTCTGGAGGTATAACCAGGCTGCCTCCCTTCTTTTGTTTTCTCCTTTAAAAACCCCTTGTGTCTATGATCTATGTAGAGTCTTTGTTGAGATGAGGTAGGCAGAGTGTCTCCCCCAAGGCATCCTAGGTGTCTCTTTATCTGTTAAAACATTGCTAAACACTTGTTCCTGTTGCCTGCAATTTCCTTATCTGTAATTATGTGACCTCTTGGATCATCTGGATTATATTACTTTTCTGCTCAAAAAGTTATGGCAAAACAACCTACTTAAGGTTGTTTTGAGATTTACAATTATCCTTCCTGCATTGGCTCCAGGCTGTCTTTCCAGCCTTATTTCCTTGATTCTCCTAGGCTTCCAGCAAATGGTATCTGAAGGTAATATGCTCTAAACATGCTCTGGGCTTTCTTCTTCCCAATCTGAGATGTTAGATTTTCGTGTCTTTCCATGTTCATCTTATTGGATGTCTCCAAAAGTGGTCTCCTACCCGGATGCGACCTCATTATCCTGTAAGCCATATCTATTTTTGACTTCTTTCTATGACTTCTATAGATTACTTAACATTTCAATAATGCTTTTCAACCTTATCTCTCTATTAGATTGTGAGTTCTTTAAAAGTAGGTAATGTTTTATAGCAGTTCATTTGTTCACTATCTACCTTTCCAGTAGCATTTGAAGTGATTTGCAATAAATACATTGGTGCCAAAAGGTAAAAAAACAGTCAAAGCGAGACAAGAGAATGGAACAAAGGAATAAGGTGCTTAGAATCAGGTGCAGGGAAGACTATAGAAAAACATTACTAAAAACTGGAGAATTACAACAATTGATCTCAAAAGTGAATTCTGAGCTTCCAAACAGCCACTACAAGGGGTAGACTATGACAAGCTCTACCACATACAAATTCATCATGAAAGGCAATTTTTCTTAAGCTAATGGTCATCATCATAACCACAATAGGGCTGTTTTCTGTACTACATGTAATAGACATTCAATGAATTCTCAATATGCTTAAGCATATTAACCTTCTATGAAAATCATTGTCAGGAAGCAAATTATTTTCCATTGAAAGAACCTCTCTATAAAGACTTCTTTTTCTAGTTCTTTGCTGCTGTCTTCCTGGAATCTACTTCTGTCTCACCTGGGGCAACAATTCAGACCACGGCCCTCTGTGAAAATTCAGCGTGAGCTGAAAATCTTCCTGTTTTCCTTCTCTTTTCATTTGTCCAAATGCTGAAGGAGTGAACAGTATCTGCATATCTAGTTTGAGAAATCCTAGGTTAGGTGAAGAATGGTGTGTCTTCCATATGGAAATAGAAGTGAGATCATTTGTAACACTCTGCGATTACTCAGGAAGCTTAGGCAATACTCTCACCCATGTGATGGATCAGAAAATGATCCATGACATAGCTCTTTTTTCTCCTACCCTCACTCAAAAGATAAATCATTCATTAATTTTCTTAATACTTTTATTTCTTGTTTTAGTAATGCTTCCCACTCTTTCTTTTATTCCCTTAGTCTTTCCCTCTTTCTTTTTAAATTTATGTCTTTCCTCCTTTTCCTTGAACTGTCCTGAATATTTAAAGTAGCCTAGAACTCATGCAAAACTCAGTTTGGGTTTGAAAAATAGCTGCCAAAAGAAGACTGCTATTTTTTTTTTTTTTTAGCTTATTCAATAATATAATTATGGGATTTAAAAAAATGGAAGGGATATCAGAGAGGTTATTGATGAGATAGGGGAGATCTCTCTCTTTGGAGTAAGAAAAGTCAATGATACCAACTTTAGCTTGATAATAATTTAGAAAGGGTAATAATGGACTTTCCCTAGCAGAAGGGTGTTCTTTGGTCTTGAAAGTAAAGTGTGTTGCTCTGGATCCTCCAGGACACAAGTCATAAAATCATTCTACCTCTTGGTTTTCATATGCTCATATAAAAGAGAGTGTCACACTTTCAGAGGTGGACATTGTTTCCTTTTTCATATTCTACTTTAATTGTTTATAGCCAAGGATGGTATTTATGTAAGGAGAAGTGGCTAGTGTTCACCCCTGAAAGTCATATTTATTTTGCCTATTTCCTTTGCATTTTATATTTATGCTCATGCAGATTGGCTGTTGGTCTGAACCACTGATTTGGTTCACCAGACTCCACACTTCTTCTAAGATCTCTTGGGAACATTTGTGAACCAGAAAGTGGAGTGAAGGGGTTTCCTATGATAAATGTGAAAAACAAGTTTTTTATTTCATTTTATTCCCAGGCTGATGATACCTTCATAATCAGCCCATGGCTGTGAAATGTTCCCAGATCTTTTTGAAATGGATAGTGAGGACACTAAATATATTCATGTAAACCTCGTGTTTACATTCATTGCTCTGTGAAGAAACAGTCTTACTCCAGCCAGTTGGGGATAAAAGTTCTTGCTTACTTTACTGTTTTTCTACAACATGATAGGACATGAATAGGGAGAAAGTTGTTCAAGAAGAATGTAGTAGTCAAGCTTTCTTAGAATGCTTCAAAAAAGTTTTGGAAGAAGTCAGAGCCAAAGGATAGTTTCAGTTTTGGACACTTTGCAAGGATATTTACTATGCTGGATATCTTCTATTTTCCTGTTTAGGTATACTCTCTGTCCTTCCCTATGTGGCTTTGTACCTTGGAAGCAGACCCATAAAGACTGCATCCACAGGCTCCCCTGACCTCCAGCTTCTGATTGGGTTCACCTAATGTGAGATATTGGCAAGAGATCAGAAAGTAGTAAGACAGCGAAGTTTGGATTTTAATTCACCCACTCTCTAGCTGTTGGTTCACTGTAGATTGGATGCTTTCCTTTATAGAGGGCCATAGCTCCTCTTTGTTAATCTTTTCATTTTGCTGCCCACCAGGTTCTCGTAACTGTTTCCTCCCTTTGTCCTTGTAGGGGTAGGGGTGATAACAGCTCCTTATTTTTGCTAGCCTGGGATATACCACTTTGCAAAAGTTATGGTTTGGCTGTGCTAGACCCAGTTTATACCCATTGTCCTGGAATAATTTATTAATAAAGCTTCCTTTCACCCTCAAAAGTGGCACCATTCCTAAAACAGCAACTCAAAGTACTGCGAAAAAGAGTGGCACAGTTTCAACAATAAATTATATGATTAGTCTTGATTTTCCAGCTTATGTCCTTTGTAAAGAGTCCCCTTAGTAAACTTTCCCACAATTACCCAGTTTGAGCATGCTCCTTGTTTCCTGTGGGACCCTGACTGATGCAGTCATTCACAGGAGTCAGCAGGATGTCATCACATGCAGCCATCAGGTAACATTCCTTTCCTAATCTTCTATGTCCGCCTTGTGGCATCATACCAGTTCTATAACTCTTGCACAGGAAACAGTGGCTCTTAATGTTTCATTAAATTTTGTTAGAAAAAAAGTTTCTAGCTGTGAAAGATGAGTTATAAGAAATTCTGCAATTTTCCTCTGTTTCCTCTTTTCCTAGTAATATTGCCAACCAGGATTTGCAAGAAATCTATGCACTTACTGGACTCTATTGTGTAATTTGTTTCATAGTTTAGCCACATTGTTTATGTATAAAAGGGTCTTTTAAAAGCTCATTATGTTAGTCAGGGGGTAGCCCTCAGCTTATTTCTCATCTGGTGTGTTTGAGGCCCTCCAAGTGTCTCCTCTATTGAGTCCCACTATTCTCAGTAATAATCTCTGCATTAAGCAATCACCCCTAACTATATTTCCTCTCTTAAACAGAGTAAGTCCCTAATAACCATTTTGTGTGTCTCGTAGAGGTCTAATTTCTTCCCATACAGCCATTCGGGGCTTCTGAGAAAAGGCTACCTGACAATTCCAGACACACGTGGGGGTGGAGGGAGGAAGAAACAGAAAAGGAGACTCTAGAAAGTTCGGAAGAGGATAAATGGATAGCAAAGAATTGGGATCTATGAGTTTGGCCTGAGGACTGTCTTAATGTGGGTATATCACCTAGAAAAGATTTTGAGAGATTACAGCAGGGGGTTAACAAACTGCAGCCTGTAGGCTAAATGCTATATAGTTTGTTTGTTTGTTTTTCTGAGACAGATCTCACTCTGTTGCCCAGGCTGGAGTGCAGTGGCACAATCTCAGCTCACTGCAGCCTCTGCCTCCCAGGTGCAAGCATTTCTTGTGCCTTAACCTCCCGAGAAGCTGGGATTACAGGCGCACGCCACCACACCTGGCTAATTTTTGTAATTTTAGTAGAGACGGGGTTTCACCATGTTGGCAGCTGGTCTCGAACTCCTGGCCTCAAGTGATCAGCCCGCCTCAGCCTCCCAAAGTGCTGGGATTACAGGCGTTAGCCACCGTGCCCAGCCTGTGTAGGCTAAATTCTACTTATCTATCTGATTTTGTAAATAATGTTTTATTGAAATACATCCAAACCCACCCTCCCTTTTTTTACAGTATTGTCTTTGGTTGCTTTTGTGCTGCAAGGACAGAGTTAAGCAGTTGTGACAGAAACAATCTGGCATGCAAAGTCTAAAATATTTATTATTTCATCTTTCACAGAAAAAGTTTACAGATCTCTGCTCTAGGAAATCATACCACTCAGCCTTATGACAGGTTTGGTTTTGACTCTCTGTAGTGTTTACAATCCTTTTACCAAGAAAGTTTATCAACAGTATGTAAGGGTCCCATGGTATGGCCCCAAACCTGCAATTTCTCCAGTATAGTCATTCAGTCAAATATAATTCCGTCTCCCCTTTCGTTCTGACTTATAGCTCTTATTCCTCAACATTTGTAGTATGAACTCATAACTCATATCGAGTACCTCCTAACAATATTAATTATACTCCTAAGTTCCCAAGTCTTTCCTCATGTGCTCCTAACAGCTCTAAAGGTTCAAATCCCTTTTAAAGAACAGTCATTCCAAAAATGCATTTGAAAAGAAGATAAGCATTTAATAACAAACATATTTAATAAATATTTCATACTTTGCTATTTTATAAAACCAGGAAAGAAACTCAATGACTTCTTACCTCAGGGAGTATAGGCTACTCTCACTGGTTGGAAAGAAGAGATTTATAAAACTGTGGTGTGGGTGTTATTCCTATTAAAAGGATGTGCTAATTTATAGCTCATCATTGTCGTTTAATTCAATGAAGAATGCCTGCTTTCCCCCAAACCCCCAAACTCCTCTGATACAATGAATTGCATTACTTTTTCCATGTATACTTGTATTTTTGTAGTATTTTTGTAGTTAGAGCTTTTTTGTTGGTTACTCTTCTTGAAAGGATTTCTTATAGAGAACAGTCATTTTGTAATGATCTTGATAATTTCCAATCTATGGATTTGAATTCTTATTATGATGTTTATATCTGCATTTGTATCTGCGTTTAGGACCTAGCACATTGCCTACACTCATTATATCTTAATGTAAGTCAATTATATTTAATATGTATTGAAATAAATTAGTTGCAGTGAAATAAATCTGAAGATTCAGATAATGTCCTATAGTATTTTGTTTTATAAATAAATGATTTTGAAAGAGCCGTGAGAATTAATAATTCAAATATAGTAGGTCAGTGAGTAGTCAGTTAGTGCAAAGATCAGGAGATGAGGGCATTTCATCCTGACTTTGACCCAGGGCAATGTGCTTACACAGTCTGATTTCTTTTTATTCCTCATTGGAATGATTTAAAGAGGAGTTAGAATAAACAAAAGCCTTTGAGCATTTGGGGAAAGAACCAATTGGACATTTTATGAGTTAAAATGCAAAAGACCGAGCATAGTGTTTTGCTTTTTATCTTCAGATAGACAGAACTGCCTACCACTAGGTGTCTCAGTGGAAGTGTGCAGGATCGTGTACACCTGAGAAACAGTGTTCCAGAGCAATTATGTAATGAGCAGCCTTGGGCATTTGTACCTTCCTTTGCAAAGGGTTTGGAGTGACAATCTTCATGAGCCATTATTTTTCCATTGCAGAGTGAGGCTAGGTGAGTTATGCTGCTCAGGCTGCTATAGCAAAATACTATAAATGGCGTGTCTTAAACAACAGATATTTATTTCTTACAGTTCTGAATGCTGGAAGTCCAAGATCAAGGCAGACTCCACTTAGTCCTGGTAAAGGTTCTCTTCCTGGCTTGCAGATGGCCTTAGTTTTGCTTTATCCTAACATAATGGAGAGAGAGATCATCTCTCTCGTGTCTCTTCTTAATCTCATCATGAAGGCTTCACTCTTAGGACCTAATTATGTCCCAAAGGCCCCACCTCCAAATACCATCACATGAGAGATTAGGGCTTCAACATTTGAATTTTGGTGGAACACAAACATTCAGTCCATAACATTCATATCTATCTGACATGATGAGAGAAATAATTGCCTTAACTGAACTCTAGGGTCCAGACCCTGGAGGCCAGGAAATTGGTCTCCATCATAGATAGAAAATACTACATATTTATTGATGGCTGATTAAAACATGAGCTAGATAACATCATTATGTATGGTTAAATTATCCTTATTTTTTAGGCAATGGAAACTATTTTAAACATCCACATCCCCTTTAATAAACTCCAACAGTTTTAACATTTTCCCATATTTGCTTCACTTTTTTTTTTTTTGAGACAGAGTGTCACTTTCTTACCCAGGCTGGAGTGCAGTGGTGCAATCACAGCTCACTGCAACCTCAAACTCCTGGGTTCAAGTGATCTTCTTGCCCTAACCCTCTGAGTAGCTAGGATTACAGGCACACTACCATGGCAAGCTAATTTTTTAAAGAATATTTCGTAGAGATAGAGTCTCACTATATTGCCCAGGCTGCTCTAGAGCTCCTGGCTTCAAGTGATCCTCCCACTTTGACCCTCCAAAGTGTTGGGATTACAGGTGTGAACAATTATGGCCAGCCTGCTTCGCATTTTTTAAATAAATATAATATTATAGATGCAGTGGACTATGGATTAGCTAATCATATTAAGTCAATGCTTAATTTTCTAATTTTGGTCATTGAATCATGGTTATGATTTAGAGATAAAGTATGTTTTTTTGTTTGTGTGGATAGAGACAGAGAGAGGAGAGAGGGAGGAAAGAAAAGGAAGAGAGAGAGATGAAAAATATATTAAAACATAGGTAAAGGATGTATGAAAGTTCTTTGTTCTTGTCTTTTAACTATTTTTTCAAGTTTGAAATTATATGAAAATGACAACCCTACAAAAGAATTACAGAACAGTTGAAGGCTCTGTGTATCATTGCATAATTCTATTATTACTATTCCTTTCCAAAGTTAATTACAACCCTGAATTTGGTGTTTATCACTACCACGTATGTCTCTGTAATTTTATTTTTACAAATATGTGCTTGAAAACAATATGGTTAAAAAAGTTTATATAAATGCTATCCTTTACTCTTCCAGAGATATATACATATACATACGTATACATATGTATACATGCATATACATACATAGGTTTATGTATACATGCATATACATACATACGTTTACATATCCAGCAAATTTTACACATATCTATTTAAATACTATTTTCACAAAAATGATAACATTGTTATACACTATTCTGAGTTCTTTTCTTCTTCAAATAGTATCTTAGCTACTGCTCCATATTATTTTATAAAGAGCTTCTTAAGAATTTTTATTGATTTATAGTTTCATTTGTTTAAAATATATCAAAATTTAACTTTCTTGTTTTTATAAAATTATTTTCAATCTTTGCTATTCTAAATGATGCTTCAGTGAATAACCTTGTTCAGTCATCATTTAGTACATTTTATCCAAGTGTGAATTATCTGTAAGATAAATTCTTACAAGTAAAATTTCTAGGTTAAAAGGTATGTTCATTTTTAACTTGGATAGATATTATCTATCTACTTATCATCTGACTATATAATATCTATTTATAGAAGTACCGGTAAAATGGTCTCATATCATGAAAATGTCAGTTCCCTGTCAACATAAGTTGTTATCAAACTTACTGGTTTTGCCAAACTGATGAGTAAAACTTATGTGTCAGTGTTGTTGCAATTTGCCTTTATTTTATTATGAGTCAAGTTGACTTTTTTTTGGCAGTTACTTTGGAGTTTATAGTAAATATCTTTAGTTTATATATGCATAAGGACAACTTGTATTTCTTTTTATGTGAACTGTCTACTTAAATGCTTTGCTGGATGTTCTAAAGCAAGTTTGTTCAACCTGCAGCCTCCAGGCTGCATGCAGCCCAGGATGGCTCGAATGCGGCCCAACACAAAATCATAAAATTTCTCAAAATATTGTGAGTTTTTTTTTTTGCAATTTTTGTTTTATCTCATCAGTTATCATTAGTGTTAGTGTATTTTATATGTGGCCCAAGACAATTTTTCTTCTTCCAGTGTGGCCCAGGGAAGCCAAAAGATTGGATACCCCTGTTCTAAAGGGTTGTTGGTAATTTCCTTATTAATTTGAAGGAGATCTTTTTAAATTAGGAAAATTATCCCTTTGTGAGTGCAAATATTACCTATATGTTTGTGATTTGTTTTTGACTTTGCTTATAGTGGTTTCTGCTATGAAGATATTTTTTAAATCTAATTAAATTCTTAAGTATTTTTCTCATGGATTCTTTTGTGTCATAGTTGGAAAGGCCTTACCTATTTTGTATTTACAACAAGGAAACAATTTTTGTTCATAATAGTGAACATTATTTTAATTTTTACATTTAAATCTTTGATCTCCCATTAACAATGGGATAAAATATAAGACATTTATCTTTTTTAAAACAAATTTTTATTTGAATATTTTTTTTGAATAATTTATTTTCCCTCATTGATTTCAACAGGTGCCTTATAATCTTCATAATCTGTATTAACATTTCTTCCTGATAATTTTATTTATTCTGAAATCTAGTTTGTCTAATACTAATAAACACATATCTACTTTTGATTAATGATAGCATGGTATATCTTTATCCACACATTATCTTTAACTTATTTATGTCTTATATTGAAAGTTAGTGTTTTTGTAGGGCTTTCTAAAAATTTTATTTTATTATTAATATTATCATTTTGTGAGACAGTCTTACTCTGCCGCCCAGGCTGGAGTGCAGCGGTGCAATCAGTCTTGGCTCACTGCAGCCTCCACTTCCCAGGTTCAAGCAATTCTCCCTGCCTCAGCATCTTGAGTAGCTGGGATTACAGGCACCTGCCACCACGCCCAGCTAATTTTTGTATTTTTTAGTAGAGGCAGGATTTCGCCATGTTGGCCAGGCTGGTCTTGAACTCCTGACCTCAGGGTATCCACCCACCTTGGCCTCCCAAACTGCTGGGATTACAGGTGTGAGCTACCATGCGTTTCTGTGGAGCTTTTTAAAAATACAATCTGAAAGCCTTTTACTTTTAATTGAAGTATTCAGGCCATTTATATTTAATATGATTGTTGATAAATTGGGTTTAAGTCTATCATCTTGCTATTAGGCTTTTCCCCCATATTTTCTTTCATTTTTTTCTCTTCCTTTTAAAAAATTAATTCAGTATTTTTAAAAATTCCACTTAATTCCTTTATTTGCTTATTAGTTATAGGTCTGTTTTTGTGTGGCTGCTTTAGAGTTAATAGTAAGCACATATCTTTATATTGTCACAGTCCACCTTCAGGTAATATACCACTTTATTTGTAGCTTAAATACATTACAAACAAGTACATCTCTTTCTTCTTTCTTGGCCTCTGTGTAATTGCTGTCATATATTCTATTTCTACATCTTTTATAAACCCCACCATACATTATTATTTTGTTTGAACAGTCAATTATCTTCTAAAGAGATTTTTTGAATTAGAAAAGTTTACCTTGTATATTTACCCCTGTAGTTACTAATTTTATGCCCTGAATTCCTTTGTGTAAATCTATATTTTTATCTGGTAATCATTTTTCTTTTGCTGCAGGGACTTTCTTTAACATTTGTTTGTAGTGCAGGTATGTTGGTAATGAATTCTTTTAGTCATTGTATGTCTGAAAAAGTCTTTTTCTTTGCCTTCAATTTTCAAATATATTTTGCTGGGTATAGAAGGTTGTTCCTTTCGATACTTCAAAGATCTTGTTCTACTGTTTAATCGTTTGTATTATTTCCAAAAAGGAATCTACTGACATCTTATGACCCAGGGTTAACATATGGTACATTTCCTTCTCTGGCTGCTTTTAAGATTATTTTCTTCATCACTTCCTACATTTATTTTAAACTTTCTAAACAATGTGATTTTGTGTGCTTTTGTGTCGTTTTTGTCATGTTTTCTGTGCTTGGGGTTTATTGAACTTCAATCTGTGAGTTTATAGCTTTCATGAGATTTGGAAAATTTTTGCCCATTATTTCTTCAAACATTTTTTCTGTCCTCCCTTCGTTGGGAACACCAGTTACAAATAAATTTGACCACTTGAAGTTGTCCCACAGCTCACTGATTCCCTATGCATTTTTTTTCAGTATTTCTCTCTGTATTTCAATTTGGTTTTCTTCTATGCTATATCCTCAAGTTCACCAGTTTTTCTCCTGCAGATTCTATACACTATTAATGTCATCAAATATATTTTAAATTTCAGATGTTACATTTTTTATTTCTAGAAGTATGATTTGGGATAGTTTTTATATCTTCTGTGTTTCTATTTAACAAACTCAATCTTTTCTCTATCTTAGTAAACATATGGAATACAGTTAAATTGACTATTTATTATAATGTCCTTTCTACTAATTTCATCATTGCTCTCATTTCTGAATTTGGTTCTATTTATTGATTTTCCTCCCCATTATGGGTGGTATTTTTCTTCCTCCTTGCATTCCTGATACTTTTGTATTGGATGTAAGATATTGTGAATTTTACCTTGTTAGGAGTTGGATAGTTTTGTATTGATATTCTTGTGATTAATACAAAATATTTTATTTTTTGTGTTGATAGTCTTATGATTGGTAAAAAAAATTTTATTTTTCCCCTGCTGGAGCCAGGGAGGCTGGACAGCTTGGGCTCAAAATATTTTATTTTGTATCAATATTTGTTTTGGTATGTAATTAAGTTGATAGGACCATTTCTTCTTTTGAGGCTTGAATTTAAGCTTTATTAGGCAGAAGCTGAGCAGTCTAAAACTAAATTTTTCCCAGGACAAAGGCAACAATTTTATGAGTACCTTATCTGCTGATTCATGAATCACTTCCACTTTGGTCGCATTTTAGTCCTGGTCCTATGTTAACACCCTGATTGTCCCCACTGCTCCTTTTGGGTGGTTCTTTTCCTGGCATCTGGTAGTATCCATACATGCATGCACTGATTAGTACTCAAGTGAAGGCTTCAGGGAGACTAGCATAGTATCACATAGAGAGAGCAGGCTTTAGAGTTATACAACTTGCATTCTAATTTCAACTCTGCCAGTTACTAGTTGTGTGATTTTGATCAATTTACAATAGTCCCCTCTTATCCCCCATTTTTCTTTCTGTGGTTTCAGTTGCCCACAGTCCAAACATATTAAATAGAAAATTTCAGAAATAAACAATTGATAAGTTTTAAATTGCATGCCAATTTGAGTAACATGACAAAATCTCCACGGTCCTGTCTCATCCTGCCTGAGAAGTGAATTATCCCTTTGTCTGCTGTATCCACACTATACATACTACCTACCCATTTGTCACTTAGTAGCTGTCTTGTTTATCAGATCAACTGTCACAGTGTCATAGTGCTTGTGTTCAGGTATCCCTTATTTTACTTAGTAATTGCTCCAAAGCTCAAGAGGCCTGTGCCTAATTTATGAATACACTTTATCATATGTATGTATGCATAGGAAAAACATACTATATATGGGGTTCAGTACTATCCATGGTTTCAGGCATTCACTTGGGAGTCTTGGAATGTATCTCCTGAGAAAAAGGGGTTACTACTCTACCTCCTAAGATTTGCATTGTGTTGAGTACTACTGATACTCAAATGTCTTTAAGAAGTTTACAGTCTTTTAGAAGTGTGCCCAAGATATCAACATGTGATGAAATACTAGAGATTTTGGTATGAATAAATATCACAGGCTATGAGAAAAATAAAGAGCAATGTGTATTGAACTTATTAATTAAAAAAACAACTTTTGGGGGAGCGGGGCCAAGATGGTCAACTAAAAGCAGTGGCAATGGGAAGCTCCTATCCATGAGAACCATAACAGCATGCGAATTCTGCACCAGCAACTGAGGTATCCAGGTTCTGTCATCAGAAGTGACAAGGTGACTGACGTGACCCACAGAGAGGAATGAGGAGCAATGTGGTACGGTGGCTCACCTGAGAGACACACAGGGCAGGGGAGCCCCCATCTGCAGCCAAGGGAGGTGGTGAGTGAGCATGTTACCCAGCCTGGGAAGCTGTGCTTTCTCCATGGAACTATGCAACCTATGGATTGGAAGATCCCACCTGTGAGCCCATGCCACCAGGGCCTAGGGTCCCAACCATGAAATCGTACAGATTCTCAACAGCCACTCAGCTAGAATCTCCTTAAGCCTGCCTAGTTCCCAGGGGGAGAAGCAGCAGGCACCACAGCTGGCTGCCTGCTGTCTAAGCTGCTTGAGCTCCTTGGGGGAGGGGCAGCCACCAATACTGGGACTGCTAGCTGCCCAAAACATTAAGCTCCCAGGGCAGGGGAAGGGCTGCAGCCATTCCTATAGCTCCAGGCCATGTTTTTCCCCTGCTAGAGCCAGGGAGGCTGGACAGCTTGTTCCCAAGAGGTATTCCCCATAGCCCAACACACCACCTGTGGAAGACTGTGGCCAGAGTGCCTCTTCAGGCCTGACCCTGACCCATCCCTCTTCACTGGGTGGGGCCTCCCTACAGGAGCTCCAACAACTCTAGCCAGGGGCTCAGGGGCAGAACTCTGATCTTCCTGACCCTGAGTCCCCAGTGGGAGGGATGGCTGCAGTCTCCATGGACCAGCAGACTTAGTCTTTCCTTCTGCTAGTTCTGAGGAATCTGGGCAGCCTTGATGACTGGGTTCCCCCCAGCAAAGCACATGCTCTTTATCAAGGGACAGCAAAAGTGCTTCATTAAATGGGTCCTGCTCCCCATGCCACCCACCTGGGTGAGACCTGACAACAGGGATTGTCAGACACCCTACATGGGGGTGTTCCTATTGGCATCAGGTAGGTGTCCCTCAAGGTCAAAGATTGCAGATGAAGAAGCAAGCACCCATCTTTGCTGTTGTCCAGTCTCCTTGAGTGACATCTCCAGGTGTGGGAGTGAACCAGATGAATAGGGCCTGAAGTGAATTCCCAGCAAACTGCAGCAGCCCTACAGAAGAGGGACCTGACCATTGAAAGAAAAACAACAAAAAAACCCCAGTATCAACAGAAAGAATCTCCACAAAAACCTCACCCAAGGGTCAGCAGCCTTGAAGATCGAGACTAGACAAACTCATGAAGATGAGAAAGAATCAACAAAATAAATCCCTGAAAACTCAAAAAACTAAAGTGCCTCTTCTCCTCCAAATGTTTGTAATACCTCTCCAGCAAAGGTACAGAACTGAATGGAGGATGAGAAGTAGACCTCAGAAGGTAGGTAATAACAAACTGTGCTGAGCTAAAGGAGCATGTTCTAACCCAATGTAAACAAGCTAAGAACCTTGATAAAAGGTCATAGGAGCTGCTAACTAGAATAACCAGTTTAGAAAGGAACATACATGACCTGATGGAGCTGAAAAACACAGCACGAGAACTTTGTGAGGCATACACAAGTATGAATAGCTGAATTGATCAAGCAGAAGACAGGATACCAGAGTTTGAAGACCATCTTGCTGAAATAAGGCATGCAGATAAGATTAGAGAAAAAGAATAAAAAGGAACAAACAAAACCTCCAAGAAATTAGGACTATGTAAAAAGACCAAACCTACGATTGATTGAAGTACCTGAAAGAGACAGGGAGAATAGAACCAAGTTGGAAAACACATTCAGGATATTATTCAGGAGAACTTCCCCAACCTAGCAAGACAGGCCAACATTCAAATTCAGGAAATATAGAAAACACCACTAAGATACTCCACGTGAAGATCAACCACAAGACACATAATCATCAGGTTCTTCCAAGGCTGAAATGAAGGAAAAAATGTCAAGGGCAGCCAGAGAGAAAGGCCAGGTCACCTATAAAGGGAAAACCATCAGACTAACAGCAGATCTCTCAGCAGAAACCCTGCAAGCCAGAAGAGAGTGGGGGCCAATATTCAACACTCTTAACGAAAATAATTTTAAACCCAGAATTTCATATCTAGCCAAACTAAGCTTCTAAGCAATGGAGAAATAGCATCCTTTCAGACAAGAAAATGCTGAGGTATTTCATCACCATCAGGCCTGCCTTGTCAGAGCTCCTGAAGGATGCACTAAATATGGAAAGGAAAAAGTGGTACCAGCTACTGCAAAAACACACCAAAATATAAAGACCAATGACATATAAAGAAATTGCATTGGGCTGGGCACGGTGGTTCATGCCTGTAATCCCAGCACTTTGGGAGGCCAAGGCAAGGTGGATCATGAGGTCAGGAGATTGAGACCATCCTGGCCAACATGGTGAAACCCTGTCTCTACTAAAAATAAAAAAAATTAGCCAGGCGTGGTGGCAGGCGCCTGTAGTCCCAGCTACTCAGGAGGCTGAGGCAGGATAATTGCTTGAACCTGGGAGACAGAGGCTGCAGTGAGCTGAGATCATGCCACTGCACTCCAGCCTGGGTGACAGAGTGAGACTCTGTCTCAAAAAAGAAAAAAAAAAGAAAGAAAGAAAAAAAAAGAAATTGCATCAACTAGTGTGCAGAATAACCACATAGCATCATGAAGACAGGATAAAATTCACACATAACAATATTAAACTTAAGTGCATATGGGCTAATGTCTCAAAAGACACAGATTGGCAAATTGGATAAAGAGTCAAGACCCATCGGTGTGCTGTATTCACGAGACCCATCTGACGTGCAAAGACACATTTAGGCTCAAAATAAAGGTATGGAGAACAATTTACCAAGCAAATGGAAAGCCAAAAAAGCAAGTGTTGCAATCCTAGTATCTGACAAAATCAACTTTAACCAACAGAGATCAAAAAAGACAAAGAAGGGCGTTACATAATGGTAAAAGGATCAATTCAACAAGAAGAGCTAACTATCCTAAATATATATGCATCCAATACAGGAGCACACAGATTCATAAAACAAGTTCTTGGAGACCTACAAAGAGACTTAGACTCCCACACAATAATAGTGGGAGACTTTAACACTCCCACTGTCAATATTAGACAGATCAACAAGACAGAAAATTTTCAAGGATATTCAGGACCTGAACTCAGCTCTGGATCAAGTGGACCTAGTAGACATCTACAGAACTCTCCACCCCAAATCAACAGAATATACATTCTTCTCAGTGCTACATGGCACTTATTCTAAAATTGACCATACAATTGGAAGTAAGATACTCCTCAGCAAATACAAAATAACTGATATCGTAACAAACAGTCTCTCAGACCACAGTGCAATCAAATTAGAATTCAGGATTAAGAAACTCACTCAAAACCACACAACTACATGCAAATTGAACAACTTGCTCCCGAATGACTGCCATGTAAATAATGAAATTAAGGCAGACATGAAGAAGTTCTTTGAAACCAATGAGAACAAAGAGACAATGTACCAGAATCTCTTGGACACAGCTAAGGCAGTGTTAAGAAGGAAATTTATAGCACTAAATGCCCACATCAGAAAGCTAGAAAGGTTGCAAATCAACACCCTAACATCAACAATTAAAAGAACTAGAAAAGCAAGAGCAAACAAATCCAAAAGCTAGCAGAAGACAAGAAATAACTAAGATCAGAGCAGAACTGAAAGAGATAGAGACATGAAAAATCCTTCCAAAAAAATAAATGAATCCAGAAGCTGGTTTTTTGAAAACATTTACAAAAGAGACCACTATCTAGACTAATAAAGAAGAAAATAGAGAAGAATCAAATAGACACAATAAAAAATGATAAAGGGGATATCACTACTGACCCCACAAAAATACAAACTACCATCAGAGAATACTATAAACACCTCTATGCAAATAAACTAGAAATTCTAGAAGAAATGGATAAATTCCTGGACACATACACCCTCCCAAGACTAAACCAGGAAGAAGTTGAATCCCTGAATAGACCAATAACAAGTTCTGAAATTGAAGCAGTAATTAACAGCCTTACAACCAAAAAAAAGCCCAGGACCAGGCGGAGTCACAGTCAGATTCTACCAGAGGTAAAAGAGTAACTGGTACCATTCCTTCTGAAACGATTTCAAATAATTGAAAGGGAGGGACTCCTCCCTGATTCATTTTATGAGACCAGCACCATTCTGATACCAAAACCTGGCACAGACACAACAAAAAAAGAAAACTTCAGGCTAATATCCCTGATGAACATCATGTGAAAATCCTCAATAAAATACTAGCAAACTGAATCCAGCAGCACATCATAAAGCTTATCCACCATGATCAAGTTGGCTTCATCACTGGGATGAAAGGCTGGTTCAACATATGCAAATCAATAAACATAATTCATAACACAAATAGAACCAATGACAAAAACCACATGATTATCTCAATAGGTGCAGAAAATGCCTTTGATAATATTCAACATCACCATGTTAAAAACTCTCAGTAAACTAGGTATTGATAGAACATATCTTAAAATAATAAGAGTTATTCATGACAATTGCATAGCCAGTATCATACTGAAAGGGGCAAAAGCTGGAAGCATTCCCTTTGAAAGCCAGCATAAGACAAAGATGTCCTCTCTCACCACTCCTATTCAACATAGTACTGGAAGTTTTGGCCAGGGCAATCAGGCAAGGGAAAGAAAAAAGGGTATTAAATTTGGAAGAGAGGAAGTCAAATTGTCTCTGTTAGCAGATGGACATGATTATATATTTAGAAAACCCCATTGTCTCAGCCCTAAAACTCCTTAAGCTGATAAGCAATTTCAGCAAAGTCTCAGGATACACAATCAATTTGCAAAAATCACAAGCATTGCTATACGCCAACAACACACAAGCAGAGAGCCCAATCATGAATGAACTCTCATTCACAATTGTGACAAAGAGAGCAAAATACCTAGGAACACAGCTAATGAGGGATATGAAGGACCTCTTCAAAGAGAACTAATAACCACTGCTCAAGAAAATAAGAGAGGACACAAACAAATGGAAAAGCATTCTATCCTCATGGATAGGAAGAATCAATGTTTTGAAAATGGCCATACTACAGAAATTGATCTAGAGATTCAATACTATTCCCATCCAACTACCATTGACATTCCGCACAGGATTAGAAAAAACTACTTTAAATTTCATTTGGTTAAAAAAAAGAACCCATATGGCCAAGACAACCCTAAGCAAAAGGAATAAAGCTGGAAGCATCACTCTACCTGACTTCAAACACTACTCCAAGGCTACAGTAACCCAAACAGCATGGTACTGGTACCAAAACAGACATATAGACCAATGACATAGAACAGCAACCTCAGAAGTAAGACCACACATCTACAGCCATCTGATCTTTGACAAACCTGGCAAACACAAACAATGGGGAAAGGATTCCCTATTTAATAAATGATGCTGGGAAAACCGGCTAGCCATCTGCAGAAAACTGAAACTAGACCCCTTTCTTACACCTTATATAAAAATTATCTCAAGATGGATTAAATACCTAAATGTAAACCATAAAAACCCTAGGAAATAACCTAGGCAGTTCCATTCAGGACATAGGCATGGGCAAAGATTTCATGACAAAAATGTCAAAAGCAATTGCAACAAAAGCAAAAATTGACAAATGGGATCTAATCAAACTAAAAAGCTTCTGCACAGCAAAAGAAACTATCATCAGAGTGAATAGGCAACCTACAGAATGGGAGAAAATTTTTGCAGTCTACCCATCTGACAAAGGTCTTATATCCAGAATCTACAAGGAACTTAAACAAATTTATAAGAAAAAAAAAAAAAAAAACAACCCTATCAAAAAGTGGGCAAAGGATATGAACAGACACTTCTCCAAAGAAGATATTTATGCAGCCAACAAACATCTGAAAAAAAACCTCAACATCACGGATCATTAGAGAAATGCAAATCAAAACCACAGTGAGAAACCATCTCACGCCAGTCAGAATGGCGATTATAAAAAATTCAAGAAACAATAGATGCTGGTGAGGCTGTGGAGAAATAGGAATGCTTTTACACTGTTGGTGGGAATGTAAATTAGTTCAACCATTGTGGAAGACACTGTGGCTATTCCTCAGGGATCTAGAACCAGAAATACTATTTGACTCCAGGAGTCCTATTACTCGGTACATACCCAAAGGAATATAAATCATTCTACTATAAAGACACATGCACACGTATGTTTATTGCAGCACTATTTACAATAGCAAAGATATGGAACCAACCCAAATGCCCATCAACGATAGGCTGGATAAAGAAAATGTGGTACATACATACCATGGAATACTATGCAGCTATAAAAAGGAATTAGATCATGTCCTTTGCAGGGACATGGATGAAGCTGGAAGCCATCATCCTCAGCAAACTAACACAGGAACAGAAAACCAAACACCGAATGTTCTCACTCATAAGTGAGAGTTCAAAAATGAGAACACATTAGCATAGGGAGGGAAACAACACACAACGAGGCCTGTTGGGAGGTGGGGGGCAAGGGAGGGCACCTAGATGACTGGGTAATAGGTGCAGCAAACCACCATGGCACACGTATACCTATGTAACAAACCTGCATATGTATCCTGGAACTTAAAGTAAAATAAAAATTAAATTAAATTAAAATTAAAAAAACAACTTTTGATAGCGGTGGAATGTTAGGATTGAAGGAATTATTTTTACTGGATGCAAGATCATATACTGAACTCTGACATAAACCAGTTTACAAACTTAGAAGATGTGAATCTTAAAAGGTACTTACCTTTCAAATGATTTTTGAATCCTCACTATAAATCACTGAGGTATCATTTCATTAAACTCTATTTGTGAATGTAGTAGAGACTGCTGGCTGTGCGCCAAATCCTGGTTTTGTTTTGTTTTTTTTTTTCCTTGACACTAATAGAATTGTAACTGAAAAGTGATTCTCCAGCTAGAGACTGCATTTCCTAGCGCTCTTTATAGACAGGTATGCTATGCTCTGTTATATGAGAAAGAAAGAAAATCTTTGCTCTTTAAGCTACTTTTTTTTTCCATTCCAGCCTCTGTCCCTGCTCTATTGGACATAATGATATTCTACTAAAACGGGTTTAAGTGTAGGATAAACCCTTTAACTCTAAAACAAGTAGGACGGTGATATATTTTGATATAATTTTGTGTGCGGTGTGTTTTATTTGGAGAATTGTTCATTCCGGTGTTACCCATTTTGTTCCAGTCTTAGGGACTTGAATCATGGATGCTATTTTTTAGAACTCAGTCAATTCAGATATCAAAGGGAGCCAAGTAAAACTTTCCTCCTGAGCTTTATCTCTTACTTTCTATCAACGGTGCTTTCTATTATTTTTCTTTGAGCTACAATGTATTTTACAAAATATTTAAAAAGAGATAATAGTTCTGACCCATGTTTTAAACTGTGCTTGTACTGAACAACTGAGACTATCTCTGGCAATTTCAACACTGGCTGTTGTCCAGATGGTCTCTTTGGTGCAGTTGCAGGCTACAGCAAATAAGTAAGTTCTTCAAATTTGCCTGCATCAGTACTAAGGTCCTGAGGTGGTCCCGTAGGACCCTCTGAACCATCTTTGGGTCAATGAGTATAAATTGTACGGGCAACTGAAATACAATTATAGTAGATACATATTGAAAGGCTATAACTGGTTAATCTTCCCATGGAAGGTGATTAGAAGTGAGAAAAAAGTAAAATTGAGACCAGTAAATTCTGTCTCTTGATAGCACCTGGTTGGAAATTTGGTGGGAAAGCAAGTTGGTGAGTGATAGCTAAGGAGAGATGAGAAGCTCCAAGATGGTTCAAGGACCCCGCTACGCTTGAACCTGGGAGGCAGAGGTTGGAGTGAGCCGAGATGGCGCCACTACACTCCAGCCTGGGCAACAAGAGCAAAACTTCGTCTCAAAAAAAAAAAAAAAAAAAAAGGAGCCAGAGAAAAGGGAAAAACATTAAACTCTTACTGGTTTTATTTATTATTAACCAGTTGTTTTATTGTTTAGTAACTATTATTTCATTAGAATTGATCGATTATCAACAAGTTATTTTAGAAAGAATAGTCAGCTAATCAGAGGTCATCTATCTATCTTATCCATCCATTCATCACCAAACACTTACATAACATTTATTATGTGCCAAGCTCTGCTGTAATTAATTTATGCATATTGACTCATTTAACTTGTGTCCGGAATTGGTGAGTTCTTGGTCTCGCTGACTTCAAGAATGAAGACACGGACCCTCGCAGTGAGTGTTACAGTTCTTAAAGATGCTGTGTCCCGAGTTCGTTCCTTCAGATGTTCAGATGTGTCCGGAGTTTCTTCCTTCTGGTGGTTTCGTGGTCTCACTGGCTTCAGGAGTGAAGCTGAAGACCTTCGCGGTGAGTGTTACAGTTTTTAAAGGCGGCTCTGGCATGGCGGGCTGCACGTCCGGAGCCCTGCCCGGCGTGGGAGGCGGCGGAGGCCCAGCGAGAATTCGATGGCACCGCCTGCGGGCCGCAGTGCTGGGGGATCCGACGCACCCTCCGCGGCTGCTGGCTCGGGTGCTAAACCCCTCATTGCCCTGGGCGGCGGCGCCGGCCGGCGGCTCCGAGTACGGGGGCCGAGGAGTCCGCGCCCACCCGGAACTCGCGCTGGCCCACCAGCGCTGCGCGCAGCCGGGATTTCCGCCAGGGTCTCTCACTCGACACCTCCCCGCAAGCAGAGGGAGTCGACTCTGGCCTCGGCCAGCCCAGAGAGGGGCTCTCACAGTGCAGCGGAGGGCTGAAGGGCTTCTCAAGCACGGCCAGAGTACACGCCGAGGCCAAGGAAGCCCCGAGAACGAGCGAGGGCTGCTAGCACTTTGTCACCTCTCAATGTCACAACAATCCTATGAGGTAAATACTATTAAATCTCCCATTTTACAGATGAGAAAATTGAGGCATAGGAAAGTTAAGTAACTTTCTAAAAGTTATACAGCTGATACCTGGTGGATTGGAATTCAAGAGTCTCCCTCCAGGGCTAGTGATTTTGCTACAAGGTAATATTAATAAGGGGAAGAGAAGAAAAGGAAAAAAAATCCAAGAAATCTTCAGATAGTAAAGGACAAAAATATCCACTTGCTTCCCATTTTCATATTTAGAAGCACACATATACAAACATGACTCAGAATAAAGGTATACATACTAGAATGTATTGTGTTTTAATTCTGTGCCTGGCAATGTGCTATGATCTTCTCACGTGCTATCCATTTTAATGTTTACAATTGCTCCAGTAAGTGGTACTATTAGATCAAAATGCATGAAACAGCCCGCAGTTGAACATTTCCCACTGATAAAAATGTCGATATCATAGGTCCAGCCTATTATTGCTACCCTTAATTGTTGAAAGAACAGAAGCTTAGCGATATTAAGTTACTCTTCTAAGGTTATATAGATTGTGAGTGATGAAGCTGGTAGCTTGAAATAAAGTTTGTCAGATTCCAGACTTAATTCTTTTAACCAAAATGCTATTCTGCTTCTGTGTATTCCACAGAGCTTTTCATTATATGGCTATGTATACTACCCCTTATTCTCTATATTCACACACATGTTTGCACATAGTCTTAATGACTTTGCTTGTTTTGGCTTCTTTTAACATTAAGACTAGTTTAAGGCCTTCCTAATAATCAAAATGTGGTATGTGGATCAGCAGCAATAAAACTATTTGTTAGAAATGAAGAATTTCAGGCCCCACACAGGACCACTGAATCAGAACCTACATTTTAACAAAATGCCCATACAAGCCTGTAAAAGCTTGATAAGCATTAGTAGGTCATTCAAAACGTCTGTCTAAGAGCAGAAAGCCCTGAAAGCTCTTATTTGTTGAGGAAAGTCAGTATATCGTTCCTTAAATGGAGAAATGAGGAAGAAATGCACTCTATCAAATATAAATGATTCTTATACATTCAGAAAGGTGGGGGCAACAAAAGGAATTTTGCAACATGTTCAGGAGGTTCAGATGTTGGGATTTTTGATGAATGAGTTAAGTGAAGTCATGAAGTCTTGTCTAGTTGGGCAATCCTATGAAACTTATGAAACTTCTTAATTCTCTCCCTCACATTGACCTGTTTGCTCTGCCACCACCCAAACTTAGCTCCATTCCTGACAATGTTGGCAAAAGTTTCATTTTTCCGTGTTTGTGGGGTTTAAAAAATAACATACTCAAAAAATGTGTAGATAAAAATACAATCTAATCCAGGGGGATTTAGCCAGTTCTGATTCACATTCTGTTAACTCTAGGGAAAAGCCTTCTCCCATGGTGATAAAGAACTCATAGGAAGAATTTTTTTTAATTAGGTAGAACATGATTCAGGACCAGGGAAATCCCAGAAACTAGAACCAAAAGTTCTGAGAAGACCCAGAGAGGATTCAGTCTCAGATAGCAAGCACCAGATTGGAAGAATAATCAGGGTAATGAGAAGTATGTTGAAGCAATAGATGAGACCCTAGTAATGTGCTGATATAACCAATTCCCTGCCCATCCTGCAGTTTAATGGAAATGTGAATTTCTACTTCACAGATAACTCTTTCTCAGTGGACTAAACATTCTGTGTAATGCACACCAGCATAACAACAGAAAGTACTGAACAACTTTGAAGATGCAGGGATGATCACCAGAAAGATAGGGTGGGTTCAGCTTGATAATCTTGGCAAGGAGTCATCAGCAGCAAGGTTTAGGTGTTGGCTAAAAGAGAAAAACAGGAATTCCAGTTACACTGTCTGGATTAGTGTTCCTGATGAGCTCCGTGGGTGTTCAGTTTTGTAATTCTGTGTGATTTCCAAAAGTTAAACCAGGCTTGTTGTTACTGATGTTTTGGCAACATGTAATACACAGTTGCATTCCTCCTTCACTGCTGAGTTAAAAGCTTATGGAGTGAAAAGTTGAAAACAAGGAGTATTGGTGAAGCCAAGAAGTATTCACTATTCACACTGTTTCCCACTCTCTCCTAATTTGGCTTATCTCCAATGTAAAGATCACTTTCTGCTCACTCTGTAACATGTAGTTGTTGTTAATAATGAGAGCTAATTAGAGCCCCAGAATTTAGTTCTGTGGAACTTAAAAGGGACTCATTCATGAGGTGCGTATGTTTTCCTGTGTACCTCCCATATAGACCACAGTGAAGTATTCTATGGCCTACATTAACACATAGTTAACTAATTGGAGTTCTGTCAAAAGCAGAGTCTCCTTAATGCAGATCTGTTGAGATTTGGTTAAGAACAAATGTTCCAGAGCTCTCCTGCCTGGAGTTTGACACTCGTCAGCACCCTTAGCTGATCCTTGTCATTTGGAGTGTCTTAGAATTAAGTCAAACCATGTCAGACATGGAGAACAATAATCCAAGTTATGGGACTACACATCTTCATTCAGGTCATGGACCTACTTCTCTCTAGTCCTAGGACTGAATTTTTGCCTTCTCCTACTTCCCATAGTTCTTAACCCTAAGCCTCACACTATGAACATCTTGGATCTACTTATTTTACCCTTTCATTTGAGGACTGAAGTTTGTATCCTCGAACAAATTAATGATTATTACATGACATAATTTCATAGCTGGTTGAATGTCTTCCAACAACCCTGGAGTTCTGATGTTCTACCTATCTCTGATATTCTACTTAAAGGGGCTAGAAACTTGCCTACTTCCAGGGATTCCCCTGTTTAGGGTCTGCTGGGTGATGCTCAGCAGGCCATATGTGGTGGTGCTGCTTACTAGATCCTAGACCACTGACCAGGATCTTACTCCATTAGTAAAGATTTTCAAGAAGCATCTCAGCTAATTCCTTTGCTATTTTCTACTCAATGGAATCTGTTGCTTTGCTTTACCACTAAATCAGTGACACTTGTGAGCAGCATTCCTGAGTTGCCTCCACAGTCAGTGAGATGGGTCAGCTCAGGTACTGCATATAGAGAGACAAGACTCTGCAGACTCAACTGCCTCTTATTTTGATAGCAAGCGACAGTGGGTTGAGAATGTGGATCTTGCTATATTGTTTGCATTGTTTTGGATGAGATGGAGCGGGTATAACTGATTTCTTTCCCAGTATAATCTAGTTTAGGAACATCTACATGGTATATATTAAGGAAATAGGTTTTTCTAAGATTAAGCTTCAATTATATTAGATTCCACTTGTCTATATGATTCCATATTCTAATATTTAACTTCATTTGCCTTCATTGCCTTTGGAGTGGTCAGTGTTAAAATTCTTATCTTCCTGCTTCATTCTGAAGAAAAAATTTACTCTTCTTGATAAGAATATATGTGGAAGAGGGAAACAAGACCATATAAGGATATATATAAAGGAACCTATAGAATTATCAACAGGAGGCCTAAAGCCCAAAGTAAATTTAGACTTGCATTAAATTAGTTATTTCTAGAAACAAATCATCTACCTCATCATTCTCACTCCCATTCTCCATCCTGGCTCCTGGAAATAAAATGGTTTCTTCTGTTCAAGGCTGTTTTCTTGACTTGTAGTACCAGACAAGCCCTTCTTTAGTTGTTTTCTCTGCTTGCTGTTCTCTTTTTCCCTTATTGGCTTCTCTCCTATAATCTACAATATAGAATTATTTGATATTTCCCATCAAATGAACAGACAGACATTTTCTCTAACCATCAAACTATGATTCCTTCCCTTCAAAATCGGTTTCTCAAGGGAAGAATCTTTCCTTGGTATCTCTTGAGCATTGAGCAAGCAAGTTTTAGGACTACCACCATACTCCCCTAGTGATTTCTTAGTCTAGGAAAATATTGATCCCTAACCATGGAATCCAGTGAACTCTTTTCTGCTCTTATCTTAATTGACTCTTTGGTTTTATTTGATTTTGTTGAATTTATTTTGTAAAAAGTTTGTTTGTAAAACTTACAAAAGAGAGTCATGATCCTTAAGAGTCAGCAAGGTTCAGTAGGATTTAAAATTTATAAGATTTAAGCATCTTTACATTTCTGTCATTAGGGTTACAAAACCAACAAAATTTGATAAACGTAATGATTTGAACTTAAGTGAAGCATCTAAAATATTTTTGTTTAACATAGTAACTTGGGCAGGGGGAATGAACTGAAGTGTTGTCATACCCTATGCCTAAATTTTGTCAAATTTACTGACTCACCACGTCTTATGACCTGATGAATCTGGCCACTATTAATCTAACTGGTGAAGAATTTCTAGGGAGAGGATTTATTATCCCGAGGGAAGAGAGGCAGACAAACTCACCCAATAATAATGACCTTAGTCCAGCTGACAATGGCAATAGCTTGGTAACTGTGATGTAGACATACTGCTGACTTAGGTCAGTGGTATTTGGAGAGTAAAGGTTGGGACAGAGAAGGAGCTGAAGAAATTGAAAAGTAAAAATGCCCTTTGATTTAAAATTCTATAGCTGATAAAGAAGAAACTCTAAGGAAATGCTCATTTCCTTCAAATATTCAAAAGAGTTTCTAATTTTTTTCGTTTTTAATTTAAAAAGCTTTTTACAGTAAGCCTACTGGGTAGAACTAGAACTAATACATGGGAAAAACAGAGTGACTGATATTGGTTAATAAGAAGAATGAAATTTCTCAAATTCAGAACCATAGAAGAATAGGACTGACTGCTCTAGAAGCTGTAGTTTCTTAGCAGGAAAGTGACTTAAGTATCATGTGGAGGGATAGACTTTAAAGCCCTTCTTCATTTCTAAGCTCTAGGATTTGCAAATTCTCTTTTTTTTCCTTCTAGTCTGTGAACCAAAATGTAGCTTTTTAATTTAAAAAAATAAATTTTACTTAAAAAATTTTTAAGTATAAAAATAATCATTCCTCTCACAGTAACAAATTAGGACCTAAATATATAAATAAAAATAACAAATTTCCTTTCACATTCTCTAATTCACATTTCTGGTGCTATTCCCCACGGGTTAATGACCTCTGATGTCTTTTTGGTATGTACTTTTAGAAAATATCTATGTATGTGTGTGCCCATAGCAGGGGTCCCCAGCCCAAAGGCCATGGATCTGTACTGGTCTATGGACTGTTAGGAACTGGGCTGCACAGCAGGAGGTGTGTGGTGGGTGAGTAAGCAAAGCTTCATATATATTTACAGCTGTTTCCCATGTCTCGCATTACTGCCTGAGCTCTACCTCCTATCAGATCAGTGGCAGCATGAGATTCTTATAGGAGTGTAAACACTATTGTGCACCACGCATTTGAGGGATCTAGGTTGTGCACTCCTTATGAAAATCTAATGACTGATGACCTGTCACTGTTTCCCATCAGCCCCAGATGGGACCGTCTAGTTGCAGGAAAACAAGCTCAGGGTTTCCACTGATTCTACATTATGGTGAGTTGTACAATTATTTCATTATATATTACAATGTAACAATAATAATAGAAATACAGTGCACAATAATACAATGCACTTGAATCATCCCAAAACTATCCCCCCTGCCTTGGAAAAATTGTCTTCCACAAAACCTGTCCCTGGTGCCAAAACGGTTGGGGACCTCTGGCTCCAGAGATAAGATCTAGATTGAAAACAAATGGAACTCAGCTAAACATAGCTTTCAGCAACTTTATTTTTTTTTAATATCAAGATGTTAAGATCTTGAACATCTTCTTGGTTACAGATATGTATATAAACCTTTTTAATGGCTGCACGGTGAGTCATTGTATAGAGGTACCAAACGTATTTTATTAGTGCCTTGATTTTAGAGCAATCTTACATAGTAAGCAACATCCTTCCCCCATTTCTATTGGGCAGTCTGAGAGACTAAATTCAGTGGCGGTCACAACAGGAAGTATCAACTTTGTAAAAAATAGAAGCAAGTAACTAAGTTTTTCTCTAAAAAACTTGCCAAAACCAGCATCTATGTACGTATACATATAACCTTTAATTCACTTCCAAAAAAAAATTTCTAGGGAGCCTACCATGTGTCAGAGCTTTGCTAGGAAATTTCCACGTAGTATTATCTAATATATTGTTCATCATGCACAAAAACCTAATAACATGTGTTCAGATTATAGAAAGTTAAAAGTTAAGACAGAGTAGAGTAAAACCCTCATCCTACCCTCTTTGCAAATCAATTCACCTCCTAGGGCAAATTTTGGAAGGTACTAGAGATCTTAAATGGTCCTGTAAGTTAAGGAACTGAATGTTGCTTCAGTCCCCAAAGATGGGGATCTCAGAAGAAAAGCAGATTTTTCCTGGGTATTATGGGGATCAAAAGGTGAGAGAACATACTATGAGGAGGCAGTGGTGAGGAGGGGAGTAGAGGTGTATTTGATGTTTATGTACCATTTCATTTATTTATGTTTGAATAGACTTACACAGACATACCTTGTTTTGTGTCTTTGTTTCAAGCAAAGACCTGAATTTTGCTTTCTTGTACTTCACAGATATTATGTTTTTTTAAAAAATTAAAGATTTGTGGCAACCCTACATCTAGCAAGTCTGTCTGCACAATTTTTCCAACAGTATGTGCTCACTTTGTGTCTCTATGTCACAGTTTGGTAATTCTTGCAATATTTCAAATTTTTTCATTATGATTGTATCTGTTACGGTGATCTATAGTTAATGATTTTTGGTGTTACTATCATAATTGTTTTGGGGCATCACATTGAACCATATAACATGGAAAACAATAAATGTTTGTGTTCTGACTGCTCTGCTGACTGGTCTTTTCCCCATCTCTCTCTCTTTCCTCCAGCCTCCCTATTCTCTAAGACACAACAATATTGGAATTAGGCCAATTACAACCCTACATGTACCTCTCAATGTTCAAGTGAAAGAAAGAGTTGCATGTCTTTCACTTTAATTTCAAAACTGGAAATGATTAAACTTAGCGAGGAAGGCATGTCTAAAGCTGACAGTTGAGATAGGCCCCATCTGCCAAACAGCCAAATTGTGAATATAAAGTTCTTAAAGGAAATTAAAAGTGCTGCTCCAGTGAATGTATGAATTATAAGAAAGTTAATGGTACTGGAAAAATTGGATAGCCATATGCAGAAGAATAAAACTGGACCAATGTATTTCACCTTATACAAAAATTAACTCAAGATCAATTAAAGAATTAACTGTAAGACCTGAAACTATAAAAATTCTAGAAGAAAATCTAGGAATAAATCTTCAGGACATTGGTCCAGGCAAAGAATTCATGACTAAGACCTCAAAAGCAAATATAGGCTGGGTGTGGTGGCTCATGCCTGTAATCCCAGCACTTTGTGAGGCCAAGGCAGGCAGATCACTTGAGGTCAGGAGTTCAAGATCAGCCTGGCCAACATGGTGAAACATAGGCTCTACTAAAAACATAAAAATTAGCCGGGCATCGTGACATGCACCTGTAGTCCCACTACTCGGGAGGCTGAGGCAGAAGAATTGCTTGAATTTGGGAGGTTGAGGTCACAGTGAGCTGAGATCACTCCACTGTACGTCAGCCTGGGTGACGGAGAGAGATTCAGTCAAGAAAAAAAGAAAAGAAAAACAAAGGAAGAAAGGAAGGGAGGAAGGAAGGAAGGAAGGAAGGAAGGAAATGCAATCCAAACAAAAATAGACAAATGGGATCTAGCTAAGATAATTAATGAAGGTGGCTACACTAAACAGATTTTCAATGGAAACAAAACAGTCCTCTATTGGAAGAAGATTCCATCGAGGACTTTCATAGCTCCAGAGGAGAAGTAATGCCTGATTTCAAAGCTTCAAAGGACAGACTCTTTTCTTAGGGTCTAATGAAGCATGTGATGTTAAGTTGAAGCCATTGTTCATTTATCATTCTGCAAATTCTAGAGCCCCTAAGAATGATGCTAAATCTACTTTTCCTGAGCTCTATAAATGGAACAACAAAGGCTGGATCACAGCATAACTGTTTACAGCCTGGTTTACTGAATATTTTAAGCCCACTGTTGAGATGTACTGCTTAGATAAAAAGATTGCTTTCAAAATATTACTGCCCTCTGACAATACACTTTGTCACCCAAGAGCTCTAGTGAAGATGTGCAATGTAATTAATGTTTTCATGCCTGTTAACTCAACATCCATTCTGCCGCCCATGGGTCAAAAAGTAATTTCAACTTTCAAGCCTTGTGATTTAATAAATGCATTTCATAAGGCTATAGCTGTCACAGATAGTGACTCCTCTGATGAATCTGGGCAAAGTCAATTGAAAACCCTCTGAAAAAGATTCTAGATGCCATTAAAAACATTTGTGACTCATGGGAGGAGGTCAAAATATCCACATTAGTAAGAATTTAGAAGCTGATTTGAACCCTGATGGATGACTTTGAGGGGTTGAAGACTTCTGTGGAGGAAGTAACTGCAAATATGGAAGAAATAGCAAGAGAATTGTAATTAGAAGTGGAGCCTGAAGATGTCACTGAATTGCTGAAATCTCATGATAAAATTTTAATGAATCAGGAGTTGCTTCTTATGGATAAGCAAAGAAAATGGTTTCTTGAGATGGAATTTACTTCTGAAGAAGATGCTGTGAGCATTGTTGAAATGCCAACAAAAGATTTAGAATAGTACATAAACTGAGTTGATAAAGCAATGGCAGGGTGTGAGACGACTGACTCAAACTTTGAAAGAAGATGTACTGTAGGTAAAATGTTATCAAACAGCATCACATGCTAAAGAGAAATCTTTTGTGAAAGGAAGAGTTGACTGTGGCAGCAAACTTCATTGCTGTCTTATTTTAAGAAATTGCTACAGCCACCCCAGGGTTCAGCAACCACTACCCTAATCAGTCAGCAGCCATCAACAGCCATCAACATCAAAGCCAGACCTTCCACCAGCAAAAAATTTAAATTTTTTGTAGAGATGGTGTTGCTATGTTGCCCAGGCTGGTCTTGAACTCCTAGTCTCAAGTGATCTTCCTGGTTTGACCCTCTAAAGCACTGAGATTTTAGGCATGAGCCATCATGCCCAGCCATACTCCTTGTTTTTAAAGTTGTATGATATTCAATTGCCTAAGTGTACCATATTTATGTAACCAATCTTGTGCTGATGAGTATGTACAGTTTCTAATCTTTCATTAGAAACTTTAATTCTAAGTCTTTGCTATTGTGAATAGTGCCACAATAAACATACGTGTGCATGTGTCTTTATAGCAGCATGATTTATAATCCTTTGGGTATATACCCAGT
>NW_012103721.1:2002195-2016672 GCF_000951045.1 Mandrillus leucophaeus
CATTTAGCATTGAGAACTGGAATTACTATGCATATTTAAGGAACAATTATAAAAAGCAGAAGTGCTAAGCATATCTAGGAAAAAAATTCTAAAAAGGCATATATGTTTAAAATTTTAATATATATTAAAAATTTTCTTTTTTTCAAAAGAGTGCAATTTATACTCATATCAACAGTATACAGGAGTATGCACTTCCCTACACTGTCACCAAGACTTTGTTTTTTCCAACATGATAGGTATCTAGTAGAATTCTGCTATTTCATTTTTTATTTTTTGTTTTTAATTGTAGGAAAATACACATAACATTTGTGATCTTAACCATTTTTAAGTATGCAGTTCAGTAGTTTTAAGTATACTCGCACTGTTGTGCAACCAATCTCCAGGATATTTTATTTTATAAAACTAAAACTCCATACTCATTAAACAAAATGTCCTCATCTCCCATAAATAAAACACACAAACGGCAGCCTCTGATAACCACCATTCCACTTTCTGTTTCTATGAATTTGACTACTCTAGATGATTTAAAGAAGTGGAATCATACAGCATTTATGTGTTGTGACTGGTTTATTTCATTTTGTAGCATGCACAGAATTCCTTTCCTTTTTAAGGCTGAATAATATTCCATTTGTATGGATATATCATATTTTGTTCAGCCATTTGTGTGACAGTGAACACTTGGGTGGCTTCCACCTTTTGACCATTATGAATAATGCTGTTATGAATATGTCTGTACAAATATATCTTTGAGAACATGCTTTCAGTTCTTTTTGATATACACCAGAAATGGAAATTATAGATCATATGGTAATTCTGTTTTTATATTCTGAAGAGTTTCCATACTGTTTTCCTTAGTGGCTACACCATTTTACATTCCCACCAGTAGTTTCTGCACAGCAAAGGACACAATGAACAGAGTGAAAAGACACCCTACAGAATGGAAGAAAATATTTGCTAACAGTGTATCTGATGAAGAGTTAATATCCAAAAAATGTAAAGGACTCCTTCAATTCAATAGCAAAGAACCCAATTTTAAAACGAGCAAAATACTTGAATAGACATTCCTCTAAAGAATACATACAAATGGCCAACAGGTATATTAAAATATGGTCAAAATCATTAATAAGCAGAGAAATGCAAGTCAAAACTACAATGAGATATCATCTCACCTGCTAGGATGGTTACTATAAAAAAGCAAAGGCTACAGGTGTTGGTAAGGATGTGGAGAAATTAGAACCCTTAAATACTGTTAGTATGAATATAAACTGGTCCAGCAGCTATGGAAAACAGTATGGAGGTTCCTCGAAAAATTAAAAATAAATTTACCATATGACATAACAATCTTATTTCTGGGTAGATATACAAAATAATTAAAATCTGGATGATAAAGAGATATCTTCACTCCTATGTTCATTGCAACATTTTTCACAATAGTCAATATATGGAAACAATGGACATATCCATAGACAGACAAATGGATAAAGAAAATATGCTACAGTATATACATACAATGAAATATTTTACAGCCTTAAAAAAGTAGGAAACCCTACCATTTGTGGCAACATGAATGAACCTAGAGGACATTATGCTAAGTGAAATAAGCCAGTTACAGAAAAATAAATGTTGCATGATTTCACTTACATAAGGCATCTAAAATTGTCAAACTCATAGAAGCAGAGAATTCAATAGTGGTTTCCCCAGACTGGGGGAATGGGGAAAATGGGGAGTTGTTAAATGGTTATAAAGTTTCAATTATACTAGCTGAGTAAGTTCTAGAGATCTGCGGTAAAACAGTGCCTATAGTTAACAATGGTTAGTGTGAAATTCAAAATGTATTAAGAAACCAGATCTTATGTAGCGTTCTAATCATAAACAAAACAAAACAAACAGGCAACAAAACAACAAAAAGGGAACTTTGGAAAGTGTTGGATATATCTGTTACTCCGATTGTGGTAATGGTATTGTAGTGTTCACATTAAGCCCAAGCGCATCACATTATACACATTAGACCTGTGCAGTTTTTTATATATAAATTATACCTTAATAGAACTGTAAAAAAGGTCAAATTTAATAATCTTTCACTCCATGATTTCAAAAAGGTAAAAGCCTGTCTAGCTAAGATGGTGTGTGTGTATATGTACACATACATACACAAACACTGGTATTTTTTTCTACCACTTTTGTAGTTGCAGTTTAAATTTTTTTGGGTTGGTATCAGCTTATTTTTCCCACTTTTACCCAACTAACCTCCACTCTTAATTAAATATCCGGTTTACTACCACTAAGTTGAAACACCAACTCCATTATATATTAAATAATTTTATTGTTTTCTAGATTTTTCTTAGAACATTTTAAAAAATCATAAAATTTTCTAGGCTCTAAATCTGTTTCTAGACTTTTTATTCTGTTTGATTGGTCTGGCCCATGCCAATTCCTAGTTGTAATGTATTAGAATATCTTATAGGGCTAGTCTGCTTTTATTACTTTTGTTTCCCAAGTTTTCTTTAATATCTCATATATTTAAATTTTTAAGCACTCAGTTTTTCTGTAATATTTAGTACATGTAAATGTTATATATTATATTAAAATTATTGGAACATGAAAGCACCACAAAATGGGAGATAACATTTCCTAATATTAGAGTGGGGTAGACCTTTCTAAATATGACACAAACCCCAGGAGCTATAGAAGAAAACAATTCTAATACATACAAATACTAATTCAAAAAAATACCATAAGCAGAATCAAAAGCAAGGAACAAACGAAGGCAAATGTTTTTAACTCATCACCAAATGAAGATTTCTTTCAAAAATAAGCTCTCACAAATCAGTAAGAAAATTTGTCAAGGATGTAAACACTTAAAAGGAATAAATATTGAAAATGTCTCTCAAATATCCGAAAAGATGTACAACTCACTCATACTAAGAGAAATGCAAGTTATAACTATTAATACACCATTTTCAACAAGTAGGTAAAGAAAAAACATTTGCTAACACTGTATTAGTGAGTATAGATGAAAGTCACTTTCACATATGGCTAATTAGGTGTGTCATTGTTTACAACTTCTATAGAAGGTAATTTCACAGCATTTATCAAAGTTAACTCAGCAACTTTATCCCTAGGTACTTACCTTACATATATACTTGTATTTGTGTAAAATGACCCATACACAAATAAATGAATTTTACCATTATAAGAATCAAAGATGAGAAATAACTTAAATCCATCAAAGGAAGACTGGTTAAAAAATTATGATACACCTATGCAGTGGGTAATATTATTTTACACAGCTACAAAAATAAAAGAGGCAGCTCAATATTTTCTTTTTTGGGTACATTGTCAAAACACACCGTTAAATGAAAAAAAGCAACAAAGCAACTTTCTGAACAGTGTATACAGTAGCTACCTTTTGTGTGACTACATTGCATGCATATTTATACATAAATATGTCCAAACAGGGTGTTTTTCAGAATCAAAGAGAGTGCTATTAATAATTAATCTGTGACAACAGCCATCACTTGGAACCGCCTTGAGTAGACCAGAATAATCTATCTGTCTGTCTATCTGTCTATCTATCTATCTATCTATCTATCTATCTATCTATCTATCTATCTATCTATCTATCTATCATCTGTCTAATCTGTCTATATATCTATCTAATCTTATCTATTATCTCTCTCTCTCTCTCCCCCACTAATCTTCTGTTGACTTGCTTAAAACAGTATCTCTGGAGGGATACACAACAAAGTAGTAATAGTTGATAACTCTTGTAAGGGGAACAGGAAACAGGGTAACTGGAGGAAATGGGGAAGAAAGACTTACTTTTCACTATGCACTTATTTGTATATTTTGAATCTGGTACTATTTGTAAGTATAAACCTATTCAAAATACATAAATAAATAAGTGTAAATGGTACATAGCATCAAATACACCTCTCCCATCCTCTTTTCACCACTGCCTCCTCACAAGTGTGTTCTTTTCCTTTTTTTTTTTTTTTTTTTGAGATGGAGTCTCGCTCTGTTGCCCAGGCTGGAGTGCAGTGGCCGGATCTCAGCTCACTGCAAGCTCCGCCTCCCAAGTTGACGCCATTCTCCTGCCTCAGCTTCCCGAGTAGGTGGGACTGCAGATGTCCGCCACCTCGCTCTGCTAGTTTTTTGTATTTTTTTTTTTTTTAGTAGAGACGGGGTTTCACCATGTTAGCCAGGATGGTCTTGATCTCCTGACCTCGTGATCCGCCCGTCTTGGTCTCCCAAAGTGCTGGGATTACAGGCTTGAGCCACTGCGCCCGGCCTCTTTTACTTTTTAATCTCTATTATTCCCTCAGAATCTTCTGCCTTGTCTGATCCTTAGAGTCTAAGGCAATATTCAGTCCTAAGATAAAAACTACAGGACTACTTAAGGTCTCTAACACCTTCCTGCCTCTTGACGTTAAAAAAAACTCCTGAGCTTGCCCTAAGAGGTTGCTATGGTTTGAATGTGGTCCTAATTTCGTGTGTTGAAAACATGATCCCCAATGTGGCAGTATTGAAAGGTGGGGCCTTTAAGGGGTAGTTGGATTATGAGAGCTCTGCCCTCATGAATGGATTACTTCATTAATGGGTTAATGGATTAGTAGGTTATCATGGGAATGGAACTGGCAGTTTTAAAAGAAGATAAAGAGAGATCTGAGCTGGCAGGCTCAGCCCCCTGATCATGTCACGACCTTCACTGCCTTGGGATTTAGCAGAGTCCCCACTAACAAGAAGGCCTTCACCAGATGCGGACTCTCTACCTTGTCTTACCGGCCTTCATAACTGTAAGAAATACATCATTTTCTTTATAAACTACTCAGTTTCAGGTATTCTGTTATAAGCAAAAGAAAATGGACAAAGACAGAGGTAAATGAATCTGCAGAGAACACAGAACAATGAATATCATTGGCGGTTTACACATGTTCTCAAGAATCTCTGGTGGGAGATCCTGAGAGAACTTTGGGGACTCATAATGATTATTATGTTTATCATCACCAATGATAATTCTCTAGGCAGCATTTCTTTTCTTCTTTTTTTGAGATGGAGTCTAGCTCTGTCACCCAGGCTGGAGTGCAGTAGCGTGATTTCGGCTCACTGTCACTTCTGCCTCCTGGGTTCCAGCAATTCTCCTGCCTCAATCTCCCAAGTAGCTGGGATTACAGGCGCCTGCCACCACGCCTGGCTAATTTTTGTGTTTTTTAGTAGAGATGGGGTTTCAATGTGTTGGCCAGCCTGGTCTTGAACTCCTGACCTCGTGATCCACCAGCCTGTGCCTCCCAAAGTGCTGGGATTATAAGCGTGAGCCACTGTGCCTGGCCTAGGCAGCATTTCTTAAGTGTATTCTGTGAAATATCAATCTCTCAAAGTACTATTTAATTTTTTCCCCTTGCGGCCAATGACATTTGCAAAACTAGTAAAATATATCCTATTTGAAGAATGATGGTACACACTGATATTTTAAGCACCTGATAAATTTTACAATAAAAAGGCCTCTTTAATTCATGTTTGAATTAGAGTTTCTAAACTTATTTGACCCCAGAATCATTTTTACCCATGCATCTCTCCAAAATTAGTCATGACCTACTGTGGCAGTGTAAGATAGAAGCAGCATAAATTGTAATAACCAAAAGGGGACAAATGTTGGATCTGTAGATAATAAATGCCAATCTGAATTTGTAAAGTTAGAGTCTTAGAAGACTAATTTTAAACATTTGATATAATGTTAACACGAGATGATAAATAATTCAGCAAATTAAAAACTTGCTAATAATGGGTGTTTTGAAGCTTGAAAACAATCCTCTTCTGCAGGCTGGACACTATCAATTATCATATTTTTACTCTTCATATGTTTAGCAGATCCTATGATTGCCAGAGTAGTCATCAGGTCAAACCCTTTCTGAATGAGCACAAATTTAAATTACACAAGTCTAAATCAGTGTCAAATTGCTTGAGTATGCAAGCTCTGGAATAGGATTAACAAACTCTGTATTCTGATTTTGTTTTTCTCTGGAGTATCTAACACAGTGGTTGGCAATGGTAGAATTACAGGGTATGTTGGGAGGGTGTGATAAGCAAGAAGAAGAAAAGAAGAGATGGCACTGAAAAGAATGAAAGAAATCAGGCACATTCCTCAGCCCCGGGCTCAACTTCCCGAGCCCAGTACAAACATATCCCCCCATATATCTCTCAACTTCCCGAGCCCAGTACAAACACATCCCCCCATATATCTCTCAACTTCCCGAGCCCAGTACAAACACCTGTCTCTTATACACATCTAGATGTGTATAAGAGACAGGATTTACTGAAAGCACGGGAACCAATGGAAAACTGCTAAATGTATAACTTAAAATGTTAACCAATTGTAGTGCTGTAACCAACAGAATTCTTTTGTTCCTCTGTAACTTTACGTATCCTATTTACCTCGGGCTATAAAAGGCAAGCACTTGCATTGTTCGGGGCCCTCTTGTATGTTGTGGAATAGAGGGACCAAGTTCGAACTTGCAGTAATAGATCCTTGCCATTTGGCTTTGACTCTGGACTCTGGTGGTCTTCTTTGGGGAACTTACGGTCTGGGCATAACATCACTATGGCCAGAAAATAGAAAATAAAAAGAGGAAAAAATAGGTGCTGTGGCAGCTGTCTGAGTCCATTTAAGTTTCTATAACAGATACCTTAGCTGGGCAGCTTACCAACAACCAAAATTTATTTTCAATGGTTCTGGAGACTGGCAAGTCCAAGATCAAGGCTTAGGCAAATTATGTATCTGGTGATGATCCACTTCCTCATAAATGGCACCTTCTCACTGTGTCCTCACATGGTAGAAGGGGTGAGCAAGCTCCCTTGGCCTTATTTTATAACAGCACTAATCCCATTCATAGGGGATCTGCCATCATGACCTAATCACCTCTCAAATGGTCCCACCTTCTAATACCACTGGCTTGGGTGTTAGGATTCCACCATATAAATTTTGGAAAGACACAAACATTTAGATCATAACAACAGAGATGGACACTTATTATGCTTCAAATGTTACTTAGTGGCCTCAAAAGTGAGGATCATCTGTCCTGAGACTGTAAGGTTTCATGTTCTCTGTTCTCATGCCAGGCACTTTTGAGTCTAGATAGAGGTGATATGCTTATTAGATAAAACTATTTGTTGAGTGGTCATCAGTGATTTCAAATTTGGCTCTAAGGTTTACTGGCTTTAATGAGATGATTTAGATATCAGAGGAGGCAGCATGGTATAATAGGCAATCACTCTGGGTTAAGAATGTGGGCTCTGAAGTCATCTTTAGGTTCAACTTCTGGCTGTACTGCTCAACAACTGTGCAATGTTGAGAATGTTGATTTATCTCTAAAGTTTGTTTCCTTGCACACAAATGGAAATAATAATACCTTTACCATATATTGCTATAAGAGATAAATGAGAAAATATCAGGTACAGTATATGGCACATGGTATATACTCAATAATGGCTGTGTTTATTGTTATTATATTACTTGTAATATAGTTCTCCACCTCTTGGCTTACTGAGATAATAATACTTTTCTAGAGCAACTTGCCTCATACAATTGTTATAAAGAGCAATATGAACCACAAACTCTCTAGAATGCAAATTTTAAAAAGTCTTCAATATTATGTATGACAAAAATTTCTTTATTCTTTTTTGTTGTCGGGATGAGGGAGCTTCTATTAGCCAGTATTCCTAGTATGATGGATACTTTGCTTAATTTAACAATTATTTAATTTAAAGAGAAACAAGGACCTCCTCAGTGTGAAAGTTATGCTAAAACTCTACCCTAATGAATCTGGCTTTTTGATCTTTAAATATTTTGGAGTTTATTTTTGTATACTGTTCAAAACTCTGAAGGAAAGAAAAAGAGACTATAGTGAAGTTACTGCTGTTTTTTTTTTAAACCACTCTTTGTGGAGAATATTTTAGATAATCATATTTTTGAATTACTAATTTAGAACTGGGGAAAAAGGAGGTAGGAGAGAGATGGGGCAGAAGAGTAAGGAAGGGGATATTTTTGTTCACTGGAGTTGAAAATCTATGGCATGGGCTGTGTGATTTTGGAAATATTACTTTAATGTGTGTTATGAAATGTTGTTTTAATCTGAATTTGTTATTATAACTGATAAGAAGATTGCTATCATGAGCAAAGTTTACCTGTCCCTGAGACAGAATTTTCCAAATGATCTTTATCAGTAATAAAATAGCCAAATCACACTGCACACTTGAACTAATTGAATAGGTTTTGATGAGATATTTAGCTCTTTCAGATAACTGATCTCAGGGAATTTTGTTTGTCATCTAATATGGCAGATATCATTATGTCCACTTCAATGATGAGAAACTCAGGGCCGAAATAGTAAACTGGCTTAAGTCTAATTACAATAAAGATGAGGACTTCGTGCCTCAGGTCCATAGCAGACACGTACTAAGTAGGCTCAAAACAACTTTGTCCAGGATAATGATGCATTCATGGCTGCTTCAGCTGCAGGCAGGGCCACTCATATGACACCTCTCTTCCCTTAACTCTGTGGTGCTTTCATATTCTCTACACAGCAGCCAGAAAGCTTTTATGAAAACAAATATCCTATTCTGTGTACTCTGCATATTTCTGTGTCTCCTCATCTTCCTGATAAAGTCCACATTCCCAAGGGTATTCCCAAGGATAAAGTGACAGGGATGGCAAGGCCCCCACTTGTTTCTTGATGATTTCTTCAACTTGAATTTATGCTATTCTTCCTCGTTCACTCTTTAGCTGCTCTGAGCTTCTTTTATTTCTACTTCTTATCTATCTGTTTATTTTTTTCTTGCCATCCTCCACTACAGTGACACCCTTCATTTTTAGAAAGCACAACTGAGCACTTTTGACTCTGGGTCCACCTGCATGCTGTTTCCTCTGCCCACTTTTGAGCAGCTTTCTTTTACTCTTCTTTGAGGTCTCAACTGAAACATCATTCCAGAGGAAGGGCTTTCCTAAGCAAGTCAGAATTAACTGCTGTACGTTCCCATGGCTCTTTTTATTTCTTCTGACAGTACGTTTATTACACTTACACTGTCTGCTCCACACAGGCAGGTGACATTTATGTCCTGTTCATCTCTTCATTTTTGCCAAAGTTCAGTGCTTTCACATAATAGAAATCATTTCTTGAATGAATAAATTAGTGGGCGAATGAAGATTTCTCTTCCTCTGTTCTTAAATTCAGTGCAAACCACTTTGTGTTGGGTATGAAGAGCTTAATCCCAACCTTGAGCTTTCAAAGGAGACAGACAGCTTTTGGATAGCTTTTTGGTGATATTGCTGAATATTTTAAGTTCCATGGTACTGAATAGCTGAGGAGGAGTTTGCGTCTTGAATTTCAAGCAGCAGGTTTCTGTCTTGGCAATTAGGCATTTAAAATTTTAAATTCTCTGTCCCCCAAAGACAGGAAACATTGATCTCACAGGAAATATGTAGCTATAGTGAGAACATGCACACAAAGTTCTGAGATTAGTGGGAGGCAAGAGCTCTATCAAAATGCAACCATTTGTGTTAATTGATAGAGTAGGCAGTCCACATTCTGTGAACTCAAAGTGTAGTCCCTGGAGCAGTGGTATCAGTGTCATCTAAAGATTTGTAAACAATGTGAGTTCTTAGGCTCCACCTCAGATCTACAGAATAAAAAACTAAAGGAGTGACGCCCAGCAGTGTGTGTTTCAATGAATCTTTGATTCTGATGTCTGCTCAAGTTTGAGAACTGCTGTCATAGATTGTGTAGGAAATCCTTTCTACGCTAGGAATACACTAGGAAGGATTTCCTACACAATCTATGACAGCAGTTCTCAAACTTGACTCAGTAAGAACTTAATATTGAGCAAAAAGGGGCTCGCACAGCTGGAAAAAGACTGTCAGCTGGGAAGGACATGGGATAAGATGTCATTTAATTTGAAATAGGAGCTGTAGAATGGAGAGTATTTCCTTAACCACACTGTAAAGTGTTCCAGGCATTTTCTCATGAGAGTAAACTGGGAATGGATTATCAGAAGTCATCTCAGAGTCTGCATAGTTCATTGTATTTGAGCATGTGTAATAAAATGTTCTTGGCTTTCATTCAAAAGGTTGAAGATCACCTTCTTATATTATGATGTATCAGCAGTGGGATTGGGATGCTATACCTGATTATTACAGTCAGATTCAGTCATGCAAAACAAGCAGCCCTGACAGAATGTTGTAGTTAATGCAGAAAACTCAACTGCGGACAAAACTCATGAGGGGAAATTGGAGATACTCTTACGGCAGTTCTGACCATCAGTTTAGTTTTAATTATCGAGTATCCTGGCAATCAAGACAGTGATAAAGATGTGACACACTTTGTGCATTTTTACATAACCCCCTGAGCTTCATTATTGCTTCTGTCAAAAGAATAAGAAGAAAATGTGTTTTTTGTCTTATTGTTATATTCCATCGGAATATTTTCCCAAATATGTAAGCAGTATTGGAAGAAGCTTGATATCTGCATCAGCAGAAAGTCTCCATAGTCTCCTCAGTTTTTGTAATTCCTTTTATTTTATTACACGTTCTTGTACTTTCTGCAGCATACAAAATTGACTTTAAGTAGCAACAAAAATATTCACATACCTGACCCTGAATAACAGGCATAGCTTTGTACTGTCTACTCTTCAGCTTATATAAAAAACAAGTGATATTTATGGTATATGAATTAAGATTACTCATTCTATTTCTCTATGGTTTTTAAATAATATACTTCAATTAAATCTGACTACCAGGAAATATTTGGCAGTGGGAGTCTAGTGTTTTGCAAAATTGCTTTCACTGATCTATCCCTTAAGAGTATGACTTTCTCCTCTTGTAATTATTTTAAAAAGCACAGTTATATTCCTTTTTTTCCTTTGTTCCTCTCCTTTCATTCCGTCCCTTCCTCCTTCTCTCTTCACCTTCCTATCTCCCTTTTTTCCTTTCTCTCTTTCATTTTTTAAGATGCATACAGGATACAATATTGAAAACTCTCTATTACATTTTCTACACACATTTCATTGTTAACATTATTCTCATTTTTAATTTTATCTATATTGAGTATCACGTAGAAAACTTTCTTTAGAATTCAGTACCAGAAAAATTTTGCTCTGGTGAGGCACTGGTATTCTTCTACCTTTTTGATAGTGAGAATTACATGATTGACTTCTTTTCTTTTAACCTAGGTTAAAAAGAAAAAAAGCTCAAAGCTAAATACTAAAGGCAGCTTTACTGGCCTTTCAGAATGTTCATATGCTTCTTTCATAGTTCTGAATATGTAATAAACTTTCATTTCATGTATCATTTTTACATGATTAAATGCAAAAATGAAATAAAAAAGCTTGCTTTTAACTTATAATCAAATAACTTATAAGCTTAAGAATTATGATTACTCATATTTCCCAGATAGCAACCCACATGACATGTCTTAGTATTCCTATGCCCACATATCAAAAATAGAACACCAACTTTTTATAAAAATAAATTTAACCGTGGCTAAACATAATTTTCAATGTGCCATATCCTCAATAAATCTCTTAGAATCTTACTAATTTGTTTTCACTATTGTTATTGATGTTTTTGCAGCTCCAGTCACACTATCAGTTAATGCGCAGTACTTTAGAGCAATTGTTCTAAGCAATTGTTCTAAGATCTCAATAAGAAAACCATGATTGTGTGAAGTTTTAGTTCATTCATTTGCAGTGCTATGTGATGTTCAATACCATATTCGTAAGATCTATTTTTCTGCCTGTAGATACTTCAGTTCATTATAATATTTGCTTCTACACACAATGTTATAATGAACATTCTAGTGGGGACTCTTATTAATCATTCTTTCAGCAAAGTTTTGTGGGTGATAAAGTTTCTTAGATGGGAAGCCTAAAAGTATATTTGTTTTTCATTGACTGAAAATAATAACTTATTCAGAAAAAGAACTTTAGGTTGACAGTTATTAACTTACTACTTTGAATCTATGACTAATTTCCTTCTATATTTTGTTGCTAGTGACATGTCTGCTTTGAGTCGAAGTCATCCCTTTGTATGAAAGCTCTTTTTGTAATTTGGTAGTCTTTATGTTTTTTAGTATGCATTTTCAGTGTGAATATTCACATTCTTATAAAATAGTCTTAGCATTATATTTGTAAATGTTATAAGCCTGTCATTCCCTCTGTTCTCTTCTGTTGGAATTTTTATTAAAATGTTTTTCATTAAAATATTGTAAGTGCTTTTTCATAACTTTTGATTTATTTGTCTCACTGTGATCTTTTCTTGGTAAATTCATTATTACTGTATTCCATTTTGATTAATTTCTCTTTGACTTCTATTTAGAGTTTATTTCAGTATACTCTATTTCAATTAATAACTATATTTGTATCCATTTATATTTCATATTAGTTTATTTTTCATATTCTCTTCCTTTTCCCCTTAATTTTATTTTATACCTAAATGCCACATAACACTTATTTTAAAATCATTTTTGGATTGCTTTATTTTCTCTTTATCAAGATAAATTAATCTAGTTTATTTTCTTGGCTGTATTTATGCATTTTCTTCATGTGTAACAAAAGTGCAATATGCAGACTTACCTTGATTAGAACATTTTTGTTTCATTTTTCACTCATACTTGAATATTTACCTCTCTCAATATAATATTGAGGTTATTTGTGAGTTGACTCCTTTCAGTTCCATGAAGCTTTCACTCCTAAACCGGGTCACATCCAAGGTTTAAAGCTCCTGTCCCATTTTAGATTATGACTAGGTTTGTTCAATTTATAGCTGGAAGGTGGTCATCTCTGCTTTCTCTTATTTTCCTCATTAAAAACCTCTATGAAAGCAACATCCTTGCATAAAGGCAACATATTTTTAAAAAGTCTATCTTTGTATACAAAGAAAACCTAATCTCTGTCCAGTTGCCAAGCAATGAACTTAATGTTGGTCCCTGGTCTCTGTGGGTCACTTGGAGTTTTCATTTTCTCACAGGAATGTCACTTCAGCTATCTCCTCTCCTGTGTCCAGATCCAGAGTCCAGAAGACTTTAGCCCCACTTGCTCCTTTGGTATTTGGTTATGTCTTTGAACTACAATGATGTTTAACCTTTTTTTTTTAAAAAAAAATTAAAGCTATGTATTTTTTATTGTATTTAAAAATAATTCCTCAATTATTGACATGTTTGGAGCAGAAAGTTTTGTGTGTGTGTTGGAGGATGTGAGTATGTGAAAAGTATCTCACAACTTCATCTTACCTGAGTGTTGTTTCTTAATTTCATAAACTTTTTTCGCATATAAGGATAGCAACTCTTTTATTGTCATTTTTCTACAAATATTTTACTCTGTCCCTTTTTAAATTGTGTTTTTGATTGCAAGTCTTTTAAACTTTATAATTTCTGTCTTTACTATTCCACTTGAGAAATATCAATCTATATTTTATTCTAGTGCTTTTATGATTCTTAATATTTTAAAATGCCTATATGTTCAATTTTTCTAAAATGTATTTTGATTTGGAATGGTAATATACTACTTTTCCTAAATCATTAATAAATTGTTAAATACACATGCTAATATATCTTAAATATGTTAAATAATCCATCTTATGTTCACTGACTTGAAATATCTCATAATATAATACATTCTAATATTCTAATTTATGCTAGATAACTCTTTTTTCTTTTCTTAGAGACAGGATTTCACTATGTTGCCCAGGTTAGTGTTGCAATTCACAGGTGCCATAAGAGTGCAGTACATCCTCTAACTCCTGGGCTCGAGTGATCCTCCTGCCTTAGTCTTCTGAGTAGCTGGAACTACAGGCAAATGCCACTGCAGCCTGCTCTACTAGATGATTCTTTATATTATATTCTAATTAACTCTTGATTTCAGTACCACTCATTACTTTGTAATGAATTTTAATATAGAGGTGTTGCTTCACTAAGTTGCAGACACATGGATAAGAAAGACCAAACTGTGGACCCTGGTGGAGTTTCCTGAAGTATTGCCTCTGAAACCCAAGTCGAATAGCCAACTATGCCCACCTTCTACTACATGTATGGTTCAACAATTTCCATATCATGCTCTGCAATGAATTATGAGAATAGATAGTTTGCAAATCAATCAGTAAGTTATAGCAGAAAGACTGATAGGTGGACCATATTCCACCACTTACTTGTTCTGTGACCTTCTTGGTCCTGTCTTTCCTCATCTGTAAAATAGGATTATATACTCACTGAACAAGGATTTTGTGAAAATTCTACTTAATAAATGGAGGCAACAAGAACATTTATCACCCTATGAAGTAAATGATTAATAGAGGGGCGCACCCAAGATGACCGACTAGGAACAGCTCCAGCCTCCAGCTCCCAGCGTGAGTGACACAGAAGACGGGTGATTTCTGCATTTTCAACTGAGGTATCAGGTTCATCTCACTGGGGAGTGCCAGGCAATCGGTACTG
>NW_012103721.1:2019016-2044354 GCF_000951045.1 Mandrillus leucophaeus
AGCCATAAAAAAGGATGAGTTCATGTCCTTTGTAGGGACATGGATGCAGCTGGAAACCATCATTCTCAGCAAACTATCGCAAGAACAGAAAACCAAATAACTTATGTTCTCACTCACAGGTGGGAATTGAACAATGAGATAACTTGGACACAGGAAGGGGAGCATCACACACAGGGTCCTATTGTGGGGAGGGGGAAGCGGGGAGTGATAGCATTAGGAGATATACCTAATGTAAATGACAAGTTAATGGGTGCAGCATACCAACATGGCACATGTATACATATCTAACAAACCTGCACTTAAAAACAAACCTGAACTTAAAGTATAATAAAAATAATAATTAATAGAAAATAATTATTGTGTGCAGCAATTTTTTTTCTACTAAAAATCAGTGATAAAATGTAACATGTGTAACTACAGGTGAATATTTCTGTGGGTTGGGTGCCCATACCAAAATATCAATAACAACAATGAAAACAAATTAGTAAGATTCTAAGAAACCTACTAAGGATATGGCCCATTGAAAATTATTTTCAGCTATGGTAAAATATTGTTTTTATAAGAAATTGTTTCTCTGAGTTCTGTATGTGGGCATATGATTACTAAGATGTGTGTCATTTGGATTGCTATGTAGGAAACAAGGAATGATCAAATGGGGGAATTTCTATCTAAATCTATCTTTTTCTGAGTCTTAATTCCTGAAATAAAACTAAAAGCAAAAAATAAGTTTTTTAACCAATAGCTTGATGAAATATGTTTATACCAAACTAAGTTGTAAAACATATTTCATAAATTTAATCTTCCATAGCTTGAGTTATAATTGAAAAAAGAAAATTTCACTCTTTTTAGATGTATTAAAAGTAAATATTTATTTGGGAAAAATATAAAAGAGAAAAAAGTTAGGCACTAAGATACCACAAGGTGCTTTTCTTACTTATTTGCAATAACAATGCTAGAGTGCTGAAGATCTAATTACAAAAGCAATATATGTTAATTGTAAGAAACTTAAACATAAATAAAAATATAAAGAACAAAATCACTCATGAACCCACAGTACATACAACACTCAGTCATTTTTCTAAAGATAATAATGAGTAAATATGGGGTCATACTAGCCAAATGATTTGGTAATAATATAACAGTAACATTTAAAATGTTATTTTATGTTGTTTAATAATATGATTTTAATAGTTGCATGATAATCCATATATAGCCTATGGATTTTTATTTTTTAGAGAATTTCCTATGTAGAACATTTAGGTTCCTTCCAACATTTCACTGTGATATGTGATACTGCATTTTAGAGGTACTTAGTAAGTGGAAGTTAGGTTCCAATGTCAGCATGCAAAGCAAAATCTCATAGTCAAAACTGTTTCTGAAATTCTCTTAAGCAGTTGCCACCTGTGATATTGATGTTCTGCCTCTCAATAGATTCAGCATGGTCAATTCTTTCAGAGTGTCAGTGAGTATTATTTTTATTATTTTTTGTTTACAGGTTATAAAAAATGACACTGACATTTTTTAAGCAAAAGAGTTGTTTATTAGAAGATTATCAAGAGATTATCCTTTACTGGGAACCAACAGGCAATAGGATTTGATAAATGGGCAAAAACCAAGAGGCATTCAAAGGCCAGGCTGCATGGATAGAGTCTGGTCTGTGCTTCAGTGCTTCTGCTGTAATAGACTGGGACTTCAAATAGCTATTCTGTCTCTGCATCCTTTTCTTTTGATTATAAGTTCTAGTGGATTGAGCTCAGGTGATGTTGTCCACTGCTTAATTGTACCAGGAAGCAGACAAAGAAAGTTTTTTTTTTTTTTTTTCTTTTTGGTGGGATAAACCATGAGCAACAAGAGATAGGAATTGCCCTCCCATGAAAAACTTAATCATGGGGAAATTCCACCCAAAGGGAGATCAGGATTCTAACAAGGAGAGGGAGAGCATTTGGATACCAGGAAGCCAAAAGCAACAAATATTGCAGTCTAGCAGGAAAACAGAAAAAAAAAGGTAGGGGGGTGTGTGTGTGTGTGTGTGTGTGTGTGTGTGTATGTATGTGTGTGTGTAAGTGCCAGAAGAGAAGTTGGCTAGAGTTTACAGGTCATGTTGTGTAAACTAGAATGTTACTTAGCAAAATGACAGCTCATTTCTGTAAGAAACACTCTTACAGAAAAAAAAAGGGACAGTAAGAAAAACAGGGACATAGCCCTCTTTTTTTGTTCACTGTTTAGCTTAAGCTCATAGAATGGAATGACAGGATTTATAATTGTTATTTTTATGAAGGATTTAATGGCCAAATCTATGTAACTTAACTTTGTATATGCTGGAACTCTACCTTATGAATAACAGTTAAAATCTTTTCTGAGATAAGCAATTTTACAATATATGTTTTTGGGTGGATATCCAGTTCTGTGAAGTCCTAACTGGATAGAAATGGTTTCTTGACTCAACCCTAGGATAGTGTTTAGGGAGCACTTGAACTCGAAATTTCTTGAGATAGTAGAATGTCTCAATAATATATGCAAAGATTTGCCATTTTCCAGTATTTTACAGCTTTCTGTAACTTTGTTTTCACAAACAAAATTTGGCCTCTTCACAAAATTTGGCCTCTTCTATTTTCCAGATAAGATTGTGTCCATTGGTCCTGAATTTCATTATATCTTTTATTCTCTACTTCAATGCATCCTTTTCCCTCTTAACATGCTTTTACTTCTTACGCAGAAGAAGTAATCAATTCCCTAAGATAAACTACTCTGTGTCCTGGATTTTTCTTTGACTTCCATGAAAATCTTAGGTTGAAACTCATTCTATTCTCATCCTTATTCCCTTCCTCCTTGCCTATGGAATGTTGTCGTACCTGCTTGCTCTTTATAAAATGATTTCTCTCACTTTCATTTCACTATCAAACTTTTGAATAAAAATCCAACGCCTTCCATTTTTTCAGCACTTACTCTCTCTGTAAACAATTGTCACACTTCTGTCTCAAAATTACTTTCCTGATAGTCAATAATGAACAAGTAACTAAATGAACAAGGAACACTTCTTGACTTGCACTTGAACTTCTTGGAGGCTTGAGCACCAGAGGTCATACTCCCATCGAAAATGCAGATCTGTGTTACTCATTAATCTAGTCCAGATATTTTTAAGTACTTTAATAACTAACCTTGTCCTCACAACACCTTTGAGGTGGTACCATGATTGTCTCCATTTTACACATGAGAAAATGGAGGACCAGAGAAGTTAAACGCCTGTCGAAAGACCAGTTCAAATGTCCTTGATTCTTTGCTCTCTCATGTGTTAGACTCCTTTGCTGGCTTGCTTCTGGCTTCCTCCTTCCAGCACTCTCTGTGAACATTTCATTCCTCAAGACTGCTGTTGGTCCTCATTTCCTCTCTTTATTCATTTACTTTAAATAAAGTGATCCTATATTGTTGAGAAGATTATCATCTTATTGAAGATCAGTTCTTACTATCTTGTAACACATTTTGTTCATTTTGAATTCAAAGTTCTGGTTTATTTGACCGCTCACATCTAAAAGGTCATTTCCCTTTTCTTCTGCTATTACATCTATTTAAGACCCTTTACTGATCTTCCCTGTCTTGTTTGGACCCCGACAACTCTTACAGTCTGAAACAATCTATTTGGTAATTAATGACCTCTTGCATTTTGTATTTGCTTCTTATATGCGTGTATTGTACTTTGGAACTGTACAGAAAAATCTTGCAAGGATAGGGATCTGTGTTTTAATTATTTTAGATTCTTTTTCTGTCATTAGTATTTAGCATCTAACATAGTAGTGAATACACGAAAGGTAATTTATCAGCTAAATTCTTTGGTTACAAACAAGAGAAAACAACTATGGGTAATATGAGCAAAAGCTAAATTGCAGTAGGGATTTTTGGAGCTCATGTTGTTGATAGGAGATAGAGGACTAATGATCCGTTAGCCACTGACAAAAATGCTGCCACTGGTCAAGATGGAACTCCAACTACTTTCAATATCTTAGACTCTTTGCCAAAGATTCAAATTATAGGAAAGAGCATCTGATGGCCTGCCTGAGATAAGAAAGAGCATCTGATGGCCTACCACCTAAGGAGAAAAGTTTACTAATTAGAATCTAACCAGGTTTTGTTAGAAAAGAGGCCATTCCTCCAGAAGAAATTCCTTTGCTGTTAGAAAAGGTGTTAGAAAGGAAGAAGGATATTGGGAAACAAACAACAAATAAGTTTGCAATAGGTGCTGAATAAACCTTTATTGAATGACTTAGTAAACTTGTGACATTAATCACCACACTTAGGTTTAGTTTTGCATGATTAGCCTGATGTACTTGTGTTATTTTTTCTGTATAGAGCTGAGCCAACATGCATATGATAACTGGGGACTGAAAAAATTTAGGGAGAGAGAACCATGCAAGTCAAGGGCATTGTAAAGATGAATTTAGAATCTCCAGTGACAGCAGGCCCTCATTTGGATGCTTGGATTCTAAAATGTTTGCTAAAAGGTAAATCAGAGCATTTGGTCATATGTCATCTAAACTACACTTCTACCTGTACCTAAGATGTAGGAAGAGGCTGAATGATATAGATACTGGTTTCAAGGTCAGTATAGTAAATTGAAAAGAGTTCTTCTAACCCAGATCTTTACTGTTAGGCATTCCTTTCCCCTTCTCTGATTCTTTATAGGTGAAAGAAGGGATTGAAAGATATGAAATGTAAAGTACCACCAGTTAAAAATTCCACTTTTCCAAAGAGAAACCCTCATTCATATTTTGTGTAGTTTTAAGGTGACCCATGGTTAATTATTCTTTGCTGGATATAGTTATAGAATCTCCATATTCACACTAGTTAAGGAGGTGAGAACACTTACCAATATCAGAGGAAGCAAATGAAGCATAAAACCTTCTCAGCAAACTAACACAAGAACAGAAAACCAAACACTGCATGTTCTCACTCATAAGTGAGAGTTGAACAATGAGAACACATGGACATAGGGAGGGGAGCATCATACACTGGGGCCTGTCAGGGGATGGGGGGCTAGAGGAGGGATAGCATTAGGAGAAATACCAAATGTAGATGACGGATTGATGGGTGTAGCAAACCACCATGGCACGTGTATACCTATGTAACAAAACTGCACATTCTGCACGCGTATCCCAGGACTTAAAGTTTAATTAAAAAAAAAACCCTTACTCAAAATTATTCATCTGCTAAGTGAAAGGACTGTAATGAGAATTTCCTTAAATTCCATTTGTTGACATGCTGCTTGAAACTATTCTAAAGTTATTTCAAATATACATATTTATGGCAAATGACAAATCTATTCAAATAAGACAGTGAAGACTCTTCCAGAATTATTTTATTTATATTTCATCTCCCTTCTAAAAACTCAGTGGTATAGTTGTTCTCGAATTAATAATTGTTAACCAAGTTTTTACTAAACATCTCAAGTCTTATCAGCCATATATTATCTTGATATTAACTAATGTAATACAGATGATCTAGTATAAAGAAAAGATTAAAATCTCAGGCTCTAACATCATACAGACCTGGGTTAAAATGCTTATATGAATTATGAGGATTCTCCTTAGGAGGAGCAATAGGTTTGTTTTGAAGGGATATACTTTGAGAGTAAAGAATGAGACCCCCCCCCAAGAGCATGCTTAAAAACAACAGAAGCAGAGAGCAAGGACAGGAGTTGTTTCTTTCCTGATAGAAAGAGTGGGAAAAAAGGCCGAGTCTAAAATTGGCCAAATCCCAAGGAATGCATTGTGTGAGTAAATTTCTTGATGGAGAAATATGTATCTGTAGCTGAAATCAAGGTAGGGCAAAAGAGACAATACATGTTACAATGTCTGATTTACTTTAAATTACTTCAACATAGATATGATATGATGTACATGCCAATTACTTTACATTATAACTCTAGAGGTAGACTATTTACTGAATAATGCACCTTGCAGGGGTAGTCAGCTAGGTTGTACCTATAGTTCTCTGTACTTCCCTGAACACCTGAGGCTTTTCATCATATTATTACTATAGTATTCTGCTCACACACTCTATTGCACTTATCTGTATATTTATCTGCGTTTCTTGTTTGAATTTGAGGTTTGGGGGTGGATGGTCCAGGACCATAAACTTACATATTTTTGTAAACTTAACAGTGATCAGGGTGCCTGGCACACAGTAGGTATATCATAAAAGTTTCTGAACAAGTGGTAGAACAAATGTAGAATGAAAGCTTTTTGAGACCTCTGTTTTTATAGTAGTCACTCTAGTTCAGATACCAGGTTAGAGAGGGCAGTAGAGCTAGTGATGCAGTTTAGCTGTTTGCTTGCATTTCTTTCTATGTGGAGATCTTTGTTTTGTTTTATACTATCCTTTTCCCCTAAAAGAAGAAAATTGGCTTATAAATACACATAAACTACAGTAGGATAAAAAATAAACAGGTGAACAAATATGAGTGAAAGTAAAATCAAGATAGAAAATTAAGATATACCAGGGATACAGTTCATATAAAAAGTTCATATAACAAAGATGCTACATATTTGATAAGAAGTGAGACATAATAGTGGTTCTGCTCTTCCCTTTAACAAAACAAAGAGAGAAACAAGCCCAGTAGCAAAACTTGCCGTGTTGATGGGCTAAATACAAACCATGTACTAAGAAGAATGCCAATTTTTACTTGATCCTTAATTAGGCTTTTGAACATTGTCATACCTGAGAAATATTTCTACCGTAGGTGTTCCTCACTTTGTTTTTCAGCTTTATTATTTGTGTTTGATTTTTCTAAAAAATTATTTCAATCTCTGTTAAATTTCTCTGATAAATTTATAAATTTATTCTCTGTTTTCTTGAAGTTCACTGAACTTCCTTAAAACAGCTATTTTGAATTCTTTGTCTGAGTGATTATACCTCTCCATCACTTTAGGGTAAGTCTCTAGTACCTTAATTTGTTTGTTTGGTGAGGTTATATTTCCCTGAATTTTCTTGATACTTGCAGACATACAATCATGTCTGCACATTGAGGGATTCACAGTTTGGCTTCAGTCTTCGCAATTTGGCTTTGTTTGTGCCTGTCCTTTAGAGGGCCTTTCAGGGATTCTAAACATACTGACTGCTGTGATTCCTGATTCTCTGTCCATTCCAGTTGTCCCAGCACTAGAAGACATTCTAAGGCCAAGCTTATTCCAAATCTTGCAAGGACATCGAAGTTGATGCAGCTTTCTGGCCCAGATGGACCTGGGGAAGAACCAAGTAGGATACTGGGTCTGTATGGGGATGCTGACAAGGGTCCTGAGTCCAGAAGACTGTCCTGCTGGCTCAGATGGGTGTGTCTCCCAGCAGATCTTTAAGTAGGTGGGACAGGTCACCAAATTCAGTAAGAGACTGGAGTTTGAGTCTGAGATTCTCCCAGAATCTTCTGTGGGAAGGAGGCTGATGGGCTTATATTTTTGGCTAAGACAGACGTGCATCACCCAGCAGGTCTCTGCATGAGTGGTGTAATTCCTCAACTTCAAAAGGAGGAGCAAAAGCTGAGACTGCACTCTCCCAGGATCTACTGTGAAATGGAGGCTTCTGTGCCTATCACATTGGCTCAAGTGGGCATGTATCGCCCAGCAGGTCCTTGCACATATGAAAAGTTTCCCAACTGCGGCAGGACAGTCTGCAGAATAGACTGGGCTCCCATGGAATCTACTGTGGGACAGAGGCTGATGAACCTGGTCTTGGCTCAGAGGAATGTGTGTAACCCAACAAGTTTCTGCACAGGTAGGATTGTTCCCTGGCTGAAAAAGGAGGGGCCAGGTAAGGCTATTTTTATTACAGTAATTAGTTGGTAGTACTTGAATTGAGATCATCTCTATTTAGTTCATACAATAAATCCCTGTCGTCAGGATGTAAGATATTATTTCTATTCTATCTTACAGCAGGTGGTTGAAAGAGAATATAACACATTAGGAATTAGTTTAAGCCAGTAAAGTACCAATTGTAAATAAAATATGAATATAAAATTGCTGACTGAACACAAATATTTGTCTCCCCTCTCTATCAGGACCTTTTAATAATCACAAAAAATACAAGTTGAAAGGAATAAAAAAGAAAAATAATTGTTCCAGGAAAAATTTGAAATTCTGGCCAATCTTTTCCTGTGCCCCCAAACAAAAAGTTTGGGAGTGAATACTAATTCTTATACAACACATGGGGGCTGGTGGCAGACCGTTAGGGGAAAATACTTTTCAATTTCTAACTCAGAACTTTCCTGAAGCCCATGTGGCTGAAATATAAAGAAATAGTTTTTAAAATAAAGTATTTATTTGTATTTACAAAAAATACTTGCAAAATTTAGCTTTTCAGCCCAAGAAGGTGGTATATATTGCAGAACACTTGTAACTGCATGGGATATGTAAATTCATGAGAAGTGAAACCTGCACTCTTTTGTCTGTCTGAAGTTAAGCACTGCAAATTTCCAGAGGGCTTGGTTTAAGATTTAGTCTGTTGACTAATGTTCTCCAATACTATGCAGCAATAAATTAATTGCTTGAGGATTATCTTCTGTTTCAATATATAGTGTTAAACACAAGAGCAGAGGATATTAACAGAGAAGAAATGTCAACAAATCTGAAAGAGAGTATTTGGAGACAAGTTCATGAATGAAATAGAACAAAACATTCCATAGGACAGAATCTGTTCTAGGAGTTGTACTGGGGAGGAACTCTTCCAGACAATAGCAAAGAGCAGCTTCTTCCAAGCTGCTTCTATGTGGTCTGAATAACCCAGGTACCAAAAATAAAAAGACGTTATGAAAAAGGGAAATTACAGGGCTATTTGACTTATTAATATAAATACAAAGAACATAAAGTCAAACAGTGTCTAAAACTAATAATGAACTGTAGTCAATTTTGGTTTATCCCAGAATATAAGGAAGGTTTAATATTTAAAAATCCATAAATATGTCTAACCCCTTAATATATTAAAAGAAACAAGAGGAAACATCTGATTATATTTCATATCCATTCATCATTTCAAAACTCTTTATAAGTTAGAAAAAGATGAATAGAATTCCTTAACCTGATAAACAGTAAATGCTGTGGCATACCATATAGCGCTCAAAATAAATGAATCAGAGCGGCATTTAAAAAGAGAGGTAAATCTTGGCATTATAACATTAAATGGCATTCTTTCTATAAGGTCACATAACTAAAGTGAAACAACATACTTTTAAAAATACATAGATACAGTAAAACTATATTAAAAGGAAAGCCATGGATTGAATGATATGGGACTCAGGAGGATGGCAGCTTGAAAGGGGAAAGCCAGGGGGCTGGGATGTAGAGACTAGAGCTTATCTGAAGAAATCAACTCTTGTTTGAGATGATGCTTTCAAAGCAGATTATTACAGAATTAAAAGCAAGAAATAACTAAATAAAATCACCAGGCTTGAAATGATGACCACATATCATCATGAACCACAAATTATGATTAATCTAGTTTCCTGTACCAGAGGCCAAATGAAAGAAAAAGGATTTGATTATTTGGGAAAGAAAACAGCAGTATCGTATTTGGAGGGGGATATGCTGAAAAAAATTTAATTTTTTTTAATGCGCAAGATTTGAGCGCGATTTTATACTGACAGGGAAAAGGCGTAATGAAAATGAGGCTGGGAACATAGGAGAGAAAAGGAATAATCAAAGGAGCAGGTAATGCTGAGCAGGCAGGCTAGAAACAGAGCATTGGAGGTGATGAGCCCCTGAGGGAGGGAGTCTCTCTCATCCTATCAAAAAGAGATGAAATAAAGGGTGTGTGTGTGAAAACCTGTGCTGGTGTGGTGGCAGGAACTTGCAGGAGTTCCCCTCTTATGACATATATTTTGTCTTTAAAATGGGAATCAAGGTCATCTTCTGAATGAGAGGGGTGGTGGCAGGTAGGAAGCATAGGGAGAGCTGTGAGTGTTTGTATGATAGTGGTTAAGAAAAATGTCCATCAGTAATAGACTGGATAAAGAAAATGTGGCACATATATACCATGGAATACTATGCAGCTATAAAAAAGGATGAGTTCATGTCCTTTGCAGGGACATGGATGAAGCTGGAAACCATCATTCTCAGCAAACTATCACAAGAACAGAAAACCAAACACTGCACGTTCTCACTCATAAGTGGGAGTTGAATAATGAGAACACATGGACGCAGGGAGGAGAACATCACACACGGGGGCCTGTCAGGGGATGGGGGACTAGGGGAGGGGTAGCATTAGGAGAAATACCTTATGTAGGTGATGTATTGATGGGTGCAGCAAACCACCATGACATGTGCATACGTAGGTAACAAAACTGCATATTCTGCACATGTACCCCAGAACTTAAAGCATAATTTAAAGAGAGAGAGAGAGAAAGAGAGAGGGAGAGAGAATGAGAGAATTGACTCCACATCAGAGATATTTCGGTTTGGATCCTGGCTCTCAGAGGTCACTATGGATGTGAACATATTTTTACATTTCTACCTGACTGTGGTTCTCTTCCTTCTTTTTTCTCTTACCCTTTTTTTTTTTTTTGACTTCTTCCTTACCATTTTTCTTCTTCACTTCTAGTTAGAAAAATATCTGTGGAGGAACTGCATTTTATCTGACTTTGGCCATATTTTCATTTCTGTATCAATCAAATATTTCTGGGTAAACAGGAAACTAAAACTGTTTAAGCTTGGCCCAGGTGCCGACTCAGGACCCTCCACAGCAGATAGTGGGATGACATCTGTAAGAAGGTGCCATCTCCCATTCAAAAAGAATTTCCTAGAAGAAAGAAGGGTACTATTTTGGGTAGGAAAAATAATAGGAACTCACTATATTATTGTACTTGTTGATGATATGAGGATTAGGAAGTAAAACTAAATAGAGAAACACTTCTGGCCAGTGTAGAAGTTCTAGTTGAGGTCAAAGAGCATGAATTTGTAGTTGCAACAATCAGTAATATAATATTGTATTTTTGGCAACAATACTCTGCAAATCTGATGCAGATGAATTTTTCACATTAGTCCAGATTTGAATTTTTCAGAGAAATGTAACAGGAGAAAGATGATAATATTGGCAATATAGTGGATGAAGAGGTAGGTAGATGATATGATCAAGGGTATATATGAAAGGTGGTGACAAGAGGAGGGAGGAATGGGAGAAAAGAGAGGATTGGAAAGGTTTATGGGGAAAATCAGCCTGAAGAAACTGAATTGGTCTGAGATCATGGAAGTAGTTTACTAATGTGGAATTATGATAATGGAAATGAGAGATTAGAAAACAGATGCTAAGGTTCATCTGGGTCATTTACGTACACACTGATATCAGCCAAGCCAAAGTTCATCTGGGTCATTCACGTACACACTGATATTGCCTGCAATTCTTGGGGTGAAAGGAGGACATTGAACCAGATGCTAAAGGCTTGAGTGAATGAGAAGACACACAGTTGTTTACTTGCTAAATGTATTACAGTGATGATTAGGAACTATTTTATCCTTAGGGGCTTCAGGCTGAAAATGTGATTTCTTTCCATTTATCTGTCTTCACACCATAACACTTTGGATGTGGAAGTTATTAGAAAAGAATTTTACATGAGGTAAGAATGGGTTAATAAGTCATAAATATGCTTAACACAATGCTCATTATATAGCTAACATTAGATATCATGGGAATTATCCTAAAAAACAGATGCTAAGGTTCATCTGGGTCATTCATGTACACACTAATATCAGCCAAGTTGCTGGCAAGTGTTGGGGTGAAAGGAGGACATTGAACCAGATGCTAAAAGCTTGAATGAATGAGAAGACACACGGTTGTTTACACTTGCTAAATTTATTACAGTGATGATCAAGAACTGGTTGATTCTTAGGGGCTTCAGGGTGAAAATGCGATTTCTTTCCATGTATTTATCTTCACACATAGCACTTTGATGTGGAAGTTATTAAAAAGGAATTTTATATGAGGTAAGAATGGGTTGATGAATCGTAAATATGCTTAACACAGTGCTCATCAGTGCTCATTATATAGCTAACATTAGATATTGTGAGAATAATGGAAATGACATCCCCTGACTTAAAAGAATTTGTAATTTGCAGAAGTTAGGTTTAAACATTCAAAACAATTTGAGAATAACAGACTAGTATAGGGTACAAAGTGAACAGGTGAGTGAAGTATACGACAGGTATTTGGAGAAGGGATAGGCCAATTTCATTAGGTTCTTATACAAACTTTGAAGAAAAAAATGATGGACAGTGCTTTAGGAACTCCTTTATTTTTATGGCTTAGAACTATATTTGCATATAGTTTTTTCATCTGAGATTAAAATAATTTTTTTCCAAACACAGGACACCCTTTTATTCTTTATTCTCTATTGAGGTGCTCTTTAATTATCTAAATGTGTTAAAATTTTCTGACTCAGAGGAAATTCCTAGTATCATTATCTTCATCCTTTCTTTTCTCCAAAGTATATGCCCTCTGATTTGGGAATTCAAAATGACATTACTCATTTTAAAAATAACAGAAAGAAGTTGGATTTAATGGAATGATTTTTCCTCTGGTTTCTTCGCAAAGTTTTCATAATTTCCACTGATGTATAATTGAAGGAAGGATTTTTTCCCTTCCAAGATCTGAGTAGACCTATTTTGCATAAAGAAAATCAAATGGTTTTTCACGGAGGTCAATAACAATAAAACTATATAATTTATCAAAATTATGCTCCTTAGCTATTTGGGAGAGTCCACGGTGTGCCCCAGCCAAAATGCCTTTTCAGTCAGTCACTATATTATTATTCAGATTACATTGCTAGGATACGTGGCCTATTGCCATGACATACTCAATAGTGCCACAGGCAGTAGTACACTTTGCCAATTAGAAAATTCTTTTCGATTCAGGAAAAAAGAGGGAAGGAATCTTAATTATTGGAATAAGGCCACAGCAGGGAAAAGAATATTTGTTATTATAATAATAACCTTACACTCAGCAAGTCTCTTAGGGGGAAAAATTAAGAAAATTAGAAAACGAGTATTTTCCTTTAATTTTCCAACTGAGAAAGCCAAATAAAAATATTGACAGTTTTGGCCAGGCACGGTGCTAATACCTGTAATCTTAGCACTCTGGGAGGCCAAAGAAGGTGGGTCACCTGAGGTCAGGAGTTGGAGGCCAGCCTGACCAACATGGTGAAACCCCTGTCTCTGCTAAAAATACAAAACTTAGCTGGGCATGGTGGCAGGCGCCTGTAATCCCAGCTACTTGGGAGGCTGAGGCAGGAGAATTGCCTGAACCTGGGAGGCAAAGGTTGCAGTGAACCAAGATTGCACCATTACATTCCAGCCTAGGCAGCAGAGTGAGACTCCATCCTGGAAAAAAAAATGACAGGTTTACTATTTCTATCATAGTTATATTTCAATAGTGTGGTTCAAAAACCTTGGCTTGAAAGTGAGGGTATATGAAAGATTGTCAAAGAGATTACCATGGTAAGTGGGAAAATAATTAAAAAATTAAATTTCATGAGAACAGGCAATAATAGCTCTGCCAATGGTTTTACTTTTGAATATAAGTTTGTTTCTGCATATGTCTCTTGGAAAAAGCTTTGTTATTTAGAATTGAGTTCCAACTTCTTTACACTTTATCATTGACTGGAAAACATTAGAAAGCATGCTTGATGAAGAACATCTATGAATTCTAGCACTTCCATAGAAAAGTAAACTATTACTCAAGTACTATTCCCATGTGAAGTATCATTGACAGAGAGAACATGGGAGAGGAGAGGCAAATGCTTACTCCCTTAGGCTGGAGAAGTGGTGTTGTGAACAGGTATGTGCCTATTGTGTCCTTTCTCCTATAGTAACAAGGGAAGAGAGCAGGGGTAAGACCCCAAGAAACTTTAAGGCTCTGATGATTGCTTCTTTTCACTCCACAACCAGAAATAACCCGATCAGGCAGACATTTATCCCTGCGGGCTATTTCTTGGGTGCACATGGGTTGAAGACTCAGGTGAGTGGGGATAAGTGTACTGCTGCCAATTATAGATTTTGTTTCTTTCAGGCAGCAAGTATTTTCATCAGGCTTACAGTGAGCTGAAGATAGGGGCCAGCTGTTCCTCCTAAGAGGAGGTGGGATGGGAAAGGTAAAAAGCCTGGGGCGGGCATGCCCACAGCGTTTTCCTTTTCTTGTTTCTCTGGTTCTGAGCCTTGAAGTGAGTCTGCTTCAGGCAGATGGTGCTCATTCCTTCCTAGGAGCCAGCTTCAGAACTTTGATATATGGATAGACCAATGCAGTAAGTACATTTTCAATAAGTCACTTTGTCAAACAAACACTCAGTTTCCATGCTGACCAAGTGTCCAGCAATAAACTGTGGTCACTGATGTAGGTAGGTCAAGCTTATATATATAGGCTGTCCAGGGAGGCTACCACCTCATCAAATTGATAATGTTAAGTTATTCTTCAGATACTTACTTAGAGGAAAGGCTGAGGACTGACTAGGGAAAGGAGGAAAAAGAAAGATGGGTGGTATACCGCCTTTTGCTTCTCCTAGAATTCTGCTGTCTCCTGTAATGTAACCTAAATTTGCGAACCTTACTCAACAAAACAGGAATCATCTTTTTTGGAAAGCAAATTAGTAATTAGCTACTGTTTCTCAATTAATCTCCTGAGTGAGTATCGTGGTAAAGAATTTTAGAGATTTCATCAGTGAGTGATGAGTGAGCAATTTCAGTTTAGTCTCATCAAAATTGCAGTGTCTGGAAATTCCTCTTTGGCTCTGGAAATATTTTATTGTTGGTCTCAGTTTTCAATATGGTAAGTTGAGAGGCAGAGTTGTTATTTCATAGGCTGAGGACCAAAGTACCTTGGTTGGAATACTGGCTCTGCCTCATACCAGCTGTTTGAACTTTGGACAAGTTACTTAACCTCTCTGTTACTCAATTTTCTGATTTATAAAATAGGAGTAATAATTATAGTACTGAAGGGTTATTGTAAAGATTCAATGAGTAAATATATGTGTGCCACTCTGAATCTTGCCTATCACATAGTAAATACTCAATAGATATTAGCTGTCATTCTTTTCTTTTTATATGTTAGTGAGATTTGATGTATTTGTGAATTTTGACATATTAGTGAATGGCCTGCGTCAGAGGCAGCTAGTGAAACAATATTTAAGCTAGATCTTGGTCATATAGTATCAAAGATTATGATCTCAGGTAATCCTCCCACTAGGCTGCTAGAAGTTCTATCTGTAAGTATACTCCTTAAGGGCCTTGTAGAGACAGGAATTTTACAACTATAAACTGCTGTCCTTCAAGTTTTTCCCTTTTTTGTCTCTATTAAACTCACTTTCCTGCTCGCTTCCAAAGGCAAAAAACTCTTAACTTTGGTTCCAAATTATACTGCAAACATATTTTCATTTTGGCACTACATTTTATGTCCATTTCTCCTACTGTACTGTAAATCTCTAGAGAGACTCTACTATTTCTCTAGTGTTTAGCACAGAGTGTGGCATGTGGTAGATGAATAGTGAATAAGTCTTGAATGAAATTTATTGAACTCTTGAGTTCTTAGAATCTGCAAGCCTTCCAACCCATTCTCCCTTTATGATTTGATGTCATTGTCAACTCAAGTGAAAACCCACTGAATTAGTCTGTTTGGGCTGCTATAACAAACTGTTTATAAACCAGGTGGCTTATAAACAGCAAACATTTCTCACAGTTCTGGAGGCTGAGAAGTTTAAGATTAAGGCACCAGCAGATTTGGTGTCTGGTAAGGGCTTGTTTTCTCATAGATAATGTCTTCTCACTGTGTCCTCACATGGTGGGAGGGACTAGGTAGCTCTGTGATCTCTTTTATAAAGACACTAATCCAATCACAAGGGTTATGACCTGGTGATCTAATCACCCCAAAGGCCCTGCCTCTTAATACCATCACCTTGAGGGTTAGGATTTAAACATGAATTTGGAGGGGAAACACAAACATTCACATTCTGCACCACTGCCACTACCTGCCCCACCAAATTCATGTCCTTCTTGCATGCAAAATACATTTATTCCATTCTAATAGCCCCCAAAGTTTTAACTCAGTCAACTCAAAAGTCTAAGGTTCAGAGTGTGGTGTAAGTATCATTTAAATCAGATATGGGTAAGACTCAAGATATGATTCATCCTTTGGCTGATTTCTCTCCATCCATAAACTATGAAATCAAACATGTTACATGCTTCCAAAATACAATGGTGAGACAGGCATAGGAGATTCCCATTTCATAATGGAGAAATAGGAAAGAAGAGGGTATCAGGTCCCAAGTGAGTTGTAAATCCCAACAGGGCAAGCAACATTAAATCTTAAGTCTCAAGAATAAGCTTGTTTGACTGCATATTCCACCTTCTGGACACGATGGGGTGGACGTTGGGCCCTTGAGGTTCTGAACAACCTTTACTCTCATGGCTTTCCAACTGCCACCCTCATCCAAGCTCTCAAGGGTTGGAGTCATGTGCCTGTGGCTCTCCCAGGCTGGACTTGTGTATGCAGACAGTCCTACCAGTCTGAGGTAATGGGGGTGGCCTTGCCCCACAGGTCCAAGGAGCATTCCCCTAGTAGGTGCTCTCTGCAGTGGCTTCAACCCCGTGGCAGCTTTGTATTTTCAAAAAATTCATAGATTTAAATCCTAATCTCTAAGGTAATGGTATTAAGAGGCAGGACCTTTGGTAGGTGATTAGATCATAAGCATAAAGCCTTTATGATTGGGATTAGTACTCTTGTAAAAAGAGACCACAGAGAGCTAGCTAGTCTCTTTTCCATATGAGGACACTACAAAAAAGTGCCATCTATGAACCAGGAAATAGCCCTTACCAGACACCAAGTCTGCTGTTGTGTTGCCTTGATCTTGGATTTCTCAGTCTCTAAAACTGTGAGAAATAAAAGTGTGTTGTTTGTAAGCCACCTAGTTTATGATATTTTTGTTGCTGTATCCCAGACAGACCAAGATGCCTGTTTCATGATGAATAACTTTAGCAAAACTCATCAGCACTCTCAGCTTCTTTCCTCCCCAGTATTCTGCCACACCACGTGTTGGCTCTTAGGAACTGCTTACTTTTCTGTTCTTGCTCCAAAGCTTTAAGACTCTTCAAGTAAAAGGAAAATCCCACACTCTGTGTATGAGTGATATGTCATGTTTATTAATTTCAACTCTATTACATTGTGGAAATTCTATGCCTACTCCTGGTCATTTTGGATATTCCAAAATACCTCAGAAGTCCCATTATTTTGTACATCTCATTCTCAGTAGCTAAACTTTTCCTTTCCTTTGCTGAAAAAATAGAGGCCACAGCTGTTGGATAACCTTGCCCTTCCTGCTTTTCAGTTCCTAATTTATTATTTTCTTGGCTGTATCCCCTCACTCTTTGTCTTTTCTCCTCAAATTCTTCAGTGTGTCTTCTGGTTGCTCCAAGATCTCTGTCTGTCAATTATTTCTTCTTTCTTTTATATCAATCCTTTCTTTTCTACTGCCTTTTTTCCAGACCAGAAAACAAGTTCTAACATTATAAAAAATTTCTTCTTAATTCCACTTCTACTAAATGAATCACTTGAACTTCTAATCCACATTTTTCTTTTCAACTTCAACTCCAATTCACGTGTCAAGCATCATTCTCTGGCTTCTGTTAATACCTTTTTTTTTTTTTTTTTTGAGATGGAGTCTCACTCTGTCACCTAGGCTGAAGTGGTTCAGTGACATGATCTCAGCTCATTGCAACCTCTGCCTTCTGGGTTCAAGCGATTCTCCTGCCTCAGCCTCCTGAGTAGTTGGGACTACAGGCACCCACCACCATGCCTGGCTAATTTTTGTATTTTTAGTAGAGATGTGGTTTTACCATGTTGGCCAGGCTGGTCTCGAACTCCTGACCTTGTGATCCACTCATCTTGGCCTCCCAAAGTTTTGGGATTGCAGGTGTGAGCCACAGCGCCCGGCCAATACCTTTTGAAAAACAGTTCTTACCGAATTTAAATTTCACATTGCCAAATGTAAGGTCATTGCTTCTTAGCATTCTTGATCCATCTGTGGGCATTATATTCTGCTGGCCATTTCCCTTTTTCTTGATGTTCTCTTCTCCCTGACACTCCTAGCTCACTTCAGTCTGTCTTGTCTATCCTCGATAGGTTTCAGTAATTTGCCCATCCCCTCTCACTTTGGTTTCATGTTTGTGTTCCCAGTAATTCTTCCTTGGACTTCCCAGTTGGTTTCCTTTTGTTGATTTCGTCCAGTTTTATGACTCTAGCTACTGCCTAGTTATCAACTCCCAAAAGGATGCCTTACTTTTTGCTTTTCTCCTGAGACCAGCATTTTCAGCTGTCTTAACATTGTCAGTATCTTAACATGAATGTCTCATAAGCGTCTCAAATTCCACATGGTTCAAAACAAACTCTTAATCTCACCCACTGGTTGACCATATGAAGACAAAGTGAAGAGTTCAAGAATTCCCTTCCATCATCACAGATGTGAGTTCATTTTTACCTCTGGATGTCATTGAGTACAGAAGAAGACCCAGAGGGAACTGACTCATATGACAGCTAATGCTTTTTGGAAGTGATAGGAAGTAAGAATTGGACCAGGCAGATCCCAACTTGGAGAATCTTCCTGAGCAGACAGTTTTAGAAGATGCAGTACAAAGGAAGATCCTGGTTTCTAAATATACATTTAGTTACTGGGCTGTGAGGTTAGAAAAAATGGACCACGGTGAGAGAGTACCATAAAAGAAATTTGAGGAGGGAACATGAAACACTTTCCCAACTACTCAGATCTACATGAAACAGACCTGAAACTTGCAAGTTGGTTCTTGTTATATGTAAAATGTTTATTTAGAAACAGAATGCTTGTTCCCCAGTGCCACCAAGAAATAGCACTCAAACATAAATTTAATTCTCTCAGCAAGGCAATCTTTACTTTCTGCAGAAAGGGTGCTCATCACAGATGGAACAATGGCGAGAGCACATCTGAACAAAGGAGGGAAGTAATTTTTATTTCTTACGCAGTTTGTCCTTGCTACTGTATCCTGTCTCCACTGGCTAGAGCCAGACCACACAATCTAAACTAAAACCCAACTGGCTAATAATTTAAAACTTTTCTAAATAGGTAAAGGCAATAGACAGACAAAGGAAAAGAGGAAGTTGCTTACTAAAGGACTTAAAAGAGTAATAATATTCCTAAATAAGGAAGGGGCGTAGGCTGCAATCTGGGACATGCCTGTGAGCGTGTCTGGCATAGATATCTTGGTTAAAGTACAAGGACATAGAATGTACTACGTGCCTGTGAGCATGTCTAGCATAAAATTAGTCTTTAAAAGAAACTATTATTTCTAACACTTATGATTTATTCTTTAAGAAGAAGGGAAACTTTGAAGAGAAACTTTTTACTTTCTACAGTTCTGAATAGGGCCATCTTTTGGAACGAACCCTAGGGAAAAAGCATGTTTCTTTGACACTGGAAAATTTACTTTGTGTAATGTTTGCTGGAAGTTTGCCTAAGCATTTATAGTGCTTTGTCCTTCCTCTCCATCAGAATTGCTGGTAGCCTTAGAAAGGTAAAATTTAAATACATTAGACCAGATAATATAGTTAATTATTAAGGATACCTCAAGTACTCTTCTTTAATGTTCTCCTACTTTTTTTATTCCTTACTTCTGTCTCTTTTATTTCTTTTCTCTACTTCTGTTGAAGTATATATTAAGGAAAACTATTCAAACTGTTCTTCAGTCTTTAGGATACCACTCTATTCCTTGTAAGGATTGAATACATATTTTTGTCCAAATAATTAATTGAATAAGAACTGGCATATTTTATGGTACTAAAGACTGAGTAGATGCTCAAAGAAACAGAACTCTGGACCTACTGCTCAGACAGTCACTAAACAGTTTTGTGTTTAGTGAAAATTGGAGGACGTTGTGCTGAGTGAAAAAAGCCAGGCACTGAAAGGCAAATATTGCATGTTCTCACTCATATTTGGGAGCTAAAATATTTGATTTTCTGAAGGTAGAGAGTGGAATGATGGTTATCACAGTGTCAGAAGGTAGTGGGGAGAGGAGGATAAGATGAAGTTGGTTAATGGGTACAAAAATACAGCTAGGCAGTAGGAATAAGATCTGGTGTTTGGTAGTGCAATAGGATGACTCAAGTTAATAATTTATTGTATAGTTCAAAATGACTAGGGAAGTTGATTTGGGATATTCCTAACACAAAGAAATGATACATGTTTGAAATGATGGATATCTCAATTACCCTGATTTGATGATTACACATCAGATGCCTTTATCAAAATATCACATGTACCCTATACATATGTACAACTATTATATACCCGTAAAAATTAAAAAGAATTAGGCAGGCTGCATGTATTAGAGCTTGAGGCATGCTGCAGCAGGCCCATCCTATCTAGAGTATATCCCTGTTATTCTCTTGTTCCCGTAATTAAAGAGTGGATTAAACTTTCCCAGGCTCTTTTTCTTCCATTACAGAGCAGCCTACTGGGATCTTGAAGCTGACAATGATATACGTATATGGATATAATGGTGGTTGTATTAATTTCCTAAGACTGCCATAATAAATTACCATAAACGTACAACAGAAATTGATTCTGTCACAGTTCTGGAGCCAGAAATAAAAAATCAAGGTATCGTCGGTGTTTCTTTCTTCTAGAGGCTCTGGGGAAGAACCTGTTTCTTTCGCCTCTCCTAGCTTCTGCTAGTGGCTGGTAGTCCTTTGTGTTCCTTGGTTTGTAGACTCATCACTCCAAACTCTGCTTTCCTCTTCACATGGCCTTCCCCTCTGTGTCTCAAATCTCTCTCTTCTTTCTCTTACAAGGACACCAGTGATTGTATTAGGGGCCAACCCTAAATCCAGGATAATCTGCTGAGTTCCTTAACTTAATTAAACCTGCAAAAATTCTATCTCTAAATAAGGTCTCATTCACAAGTACCAGGGGTTAGGACTAGACGTATCTTTGGAGGGGGAAGGACATAATTCAACCCAATACAGTGGCCAAGATTGCTTTCTCAGGCCTGAAAAATAAGGCTTCTGGGAATTTGATATGAGCCTACTATGAATTTGGAAAATGGGTTGAAGATTTAAACAAATAAAATCGCTTGGATTCTTATCACACTTTGCCTCTGTTGTTGCAGAATTTCTTCTTTACAGGTTTTAGGCAGTTAAAAAGAAGGTGACTATTTCAGGACTCTAAAAAAGTTAAAAAATTATTTGAGACATACTTCACATTTTTGCTTAATTCTATTATTATTTATAGTTCCTAAATTTTGCAGTGGTATATGTTTATTAGAATTACAGATAAACCAAAATAAGTGAATTTGCCTTTTGAGCTCCCCATGCACATATAAAGACTCCTAATTCTTTGGTGCATAACCTTGAGATTATATTTTGCTTAGTAGATATTTACACTTTCTTATATATCTATAAATCCATATGTAGAATTTAACATGGATATATATTTGTTACATTTTTATTCGTAATATGTAACTTTTTAAGAAGTCAATAAATATCTTGTTGATGTTTTAAAACATTTTCATAAATTATTTGATACTTCCATTTCATCCCAGCCCATCACAAATTGGAGTTTAATTCTCCTCCTATTTGAATATAGGCCAGACTTAGTGACTTGATTCTAAAGGATATTATATGGCAGAATGATACCATGTTAATTCTGAGGTTGGGTCATAAACGGTGACACAGCTTCTGTTTGGCTCTTTCTCTTTTGGAAAATGTACCTATGCGGGGATTCCTGAGTCGACAATGTAAGATGTCTGGCTGTTCTGAAACAGACATGCTGGAGAGAACACATGGAAAAACCATATTAGAGAAAGAATTGCCCAAGGAGCCACAGCTATTCCAGCCCTCAAATGCTTGGCTTACCCCAGCCAATCACCAGAGATACATGATGATTTCAGTCCCCAACCTTTTAGCCACCTGAGATGACTCTGAGTAGAGCAGAGTCATTTCTGATGAGCCCTGAACAAATTGCATATTTGTAAGGAAAGAAATACTGTTGCTGTTTTTAGTCATTATGTTTTGGAATATTTTATGTAGCAAGAGATAACTTGAGCACATTTACTTGATTTCTCTTAATAGCTGTGCAGCGTTTTAATATTATGGGTGTGTCACCTTTACCCAGTTTCTTATTGTTGGACATTGAGTTTTTCAAGTTTTAGTTGTTTTAAAAATTGAAACAACCTTGAACATAGATATCTGTTCTCTTGTTCAATTATTATTTAAAATTGAAATCTTGGAAATGCTAGGTAGTACACAAAAGTATGTCATGGTGGTTGTTTTGTCACAAGGATTCCAAATTACACATGGTCATTATTTTTAATCTTGCCAATTTAAGGCAGACAGTACTTTTCTTCATTGATGTGTCGATGTTATAACTGATTTTCTAATAGTTCTATTACTGGGAATACATCTTATTGTGATTTATTATTATTATTCATTTAATTTACTTCTAAAGTTTTATACATCTTGTCTTATGTCAGGGTCAGGGCACACATAGAAAACAGTAGTACTTGTATGATACCCCAAGGTAAACTACAGGAGGTTGGAGGTCACCTATATGAAATATGAAAAAAAAATTATATTTTTATAAGAAATGATATTAATATAATGGTATTTATCCTTAAATGTGAATAAAACTTCCAACTTGCAAATAAATTATTTCTGAATTTACTGTGATAAAGTTTACCTTTCTCCCATGGACATAACTTTTATTGTAAATATATACTAGCATTTATGCTTGAAAACATTACACATAATTTTCTGATGAAGGCTTGGTTATGTTCTCTTTAAATTTTTGTAGGTCGTTATCTTAGTTCATTTGTGCTGCTGTAACAAAATACCTGAGACTAGTTCATTTATAAAGAATAGAAATTTATTTCTCACAGTTCTTCAGACTGGGAAATCCAAAGTCAAGGTAATGTCAGTTTCAGTGTCTGGTGAGGGCCTAGCCTCAGCTTCTAAGATGGCATCTTATTGCAACATCCTCCATAGGGGTCATAACCGAAGGGATAGAAGAGCAAAAGGGTCTAGCTAGTTCCCTCCATTCCTTGTAAAGTCACTAACACTGTTAATGAGGGCTCTGACCTCCTAATATAATCACCATATAAAGGCCCCATCTCTTAACACTGTTACATTGAGTAAGTTTTAACATGAATATTGGAGGGAATGCAAACATTTAAACCATAACAGTCATCATCAACAAGAAACTTTATTAACATAGGCAGATAATACATTCTAAAACACACTTTACATCCATTGAAAGTTTTTACATTTTAACAACTGACATTATATTTCAAGCTAAAGTTTTCCTTTATTTCATTGATAAATGTAATGTTGACATTTCTTACCATAATGTGAGTGGGCTTTGAATCCAACCAAACTTTTTAACAGTCTTTCAAAATCATGGTGAAGCTTTTATTTGGAAAACATACTGCATTATAAGAACATCTCATCATTAGTTTAAAGACCCCTAGAGAGAGCATATGCCACAAACATATGGATCCACCACCCAGAGGTGTGCTCCCTGGGTTTCTCGTCACCGTTGGGTAATGGGACGTACATCCGTGAGCGGGCATCTGACTGCAGAAGTAGATGTCCAGTGTTAGCAGCAATTTGCTCATGCTCAGCAAGTTATGGCAGAGCAGCAAGTACCAGGTGTAGCTCATCCCTCATCTTGATTTTCATTTGTGACAGCAGCTGGGAATGCCACCCTCATCTCACCCACTCACCCAGCTCAGATCCTTGAACCCACCACCAAGATCGTCACTGTCTGAGGCAAAAGGTGTTGGGGCTCAAGCTGCTCAAGCCTAGTCCTATTACCTCATGGGCTGAGATAAATTGCTACTCCCCTGCACACTTGCAATCAGTTTTCTGGACAAGATTTGCACTAACGGATTAAGTTGATAATATTTTATTTGTGAATTCTGTGTAAAATATTCATAATTATGTTTACCTTCATTCTCCTTTTTTGTAGTACTTATGTTTAGTCTATGATACAGCTAATTATGTTGACTTCATACAAATCATGGATTTTTTCATTTTTTCCTCTGTTCTGGAAAAGAATAAATAGGCTAAGGATGATTGACCAGTTGAAGGCATTCTAGAACTTATTTGTACAAATACATAGAGATACATAGAGCATTTAAAATACAGGTTTTAAGGTTGGTTTTGACTTTAGATGATCTTTTTATCGAATGTTCTGTAAATTTTGTTAATTTACTTTTTTAAGAAATGTATTCTTTTCATTGAAGTTTTTGATTTTTCAGTGGACTTGCACATACGATTCTCTCATAATTTAAATAACTTTCTCTCATTTGGTGTTAATCTCCATAGCGGTTGAGATTGCAATTTACAAGTCTTCTAGGATTCCAATAAGGGCGTTATCACTTCCTGGCTTTGTGGCTAGAACAAGTTTCTTAATGCTCTGAGGCTCAATTTACTCTGGAAAATTGGAATACAAATATCTACCTGATAAGGTTGTAGAGTATTCTAAATGTTCTAATGATTGTAAAGTACTCGTCAAATTATCTGGTAGGTAGACAGCTGCACATAAATGATAGTTTTTATCCTTCCATTTCTCATTCTAATTGTATATTAGTGCCTTCCTTCTTTTTTTGGATTAGATTTGCCATTTCATATTGTGGTTTTTCCCCTTAAAGGAGCAAGTTTTTGAGTTTATATACTTATCCTACTGTTGTTTTTAATCTACTATATACTCAACATTTAATTCTTAGTTCTTTTTTCTGCTTTTTGTAGGTACATTTTTTATTCTTTAAAAATATTTTACAATAATAATTTATTTTATGAGAGAACCAAGTTGGAATAAATTACAAATTTTACATTATCTTGGTATAATAAATTTTCCCACAAATGATTTTTGTAATGCATCTTTTACTTTTTGATTTCTAAAATTAGCATACAGTATTTTATTCTGTTACTCTTTAGCTTCTATTCTCAAATTTTACTTCTTATTTTCTGTACTCTGTGTTTAAGAAAAATTTTTAATACTCTGAATTTCCCTCTGAATACAGTTTTGGCATTTTCATTGTTTTTAACATTTATTCTCTAATTTCAGTTTTGTTGCAGGAGTTATTGAATAGAATAACCTAATATTTTATTTTATTGTTTCAATTTCTTTTCATTTTTCTTTTTTTTATTATTATATTTTAAGTTCTAGGGTACATGTGCATAATGTGCAGGTTTGTTACATATGTATGCTTGTGCCATGTTGGTGTGCTGCACCCATCAACTCATCAGCACCCATCAACTCATCATTTACATCAGGTATAACTCCCAATGCAATCCCTC
>NW_012103721.1:2049914-2063242 GCF_000951045.1 Mandrillus leucophaeus
GGGTCTCGCTATTTACCCAGGCAGGTCTCGAACTCCTGGGCTCAAGCTATCCTCCCGCCTCTGCCTCCCTGAGAGCTGGGATTACAGGCCTGAGCCACTGTGCCTGGCCCCTAAGTTTTGTTTTTTTCTTTTTCAACTTTTAAGTTCAGGGGTACATGTGCAGATTTGTTACACAGGTGAACTTGTGTCATGGGGGTTTGTTGTAAAGATTATTTCATCACCCAAGTATTGAGGCTAGTACCCATTAGTTATTATTCCTGATCCTCTCCCTTCTCCCAGCTTCCACCCTCAAATGGGCTCCAGTGTTTGTTGTTCCCCCTCTTTGTGTCCACGTGTTCTCATCATTTAGCTCCCACTTATAAGTGAGAACACCCAGTATTTGGTTTTCTGTTCTTGCATTAGTTTGCTGAGGATAATGGACTCCAGCTCCAGCTATATTCCTGCAAACATTCCTGCAAAGAATATAATCTCTCTTTTTTAATGGCTGCATAGTTTTCCATGGTATAGATGTACTACGTTTTCTTTTCTTTTTTTTTTTTTCCTTTAGCTTTTGTGTTCTGGGGCACATGTGAAGGCTGTACAGGTTTGTTACATAGGTAAACATGTGCCATGGTGGTTGGCTGTATAGATCAACCCATCACCTAGGTATTAAGCCCAGCATCCATTAGCTATTCTTTCTGATGCTCTTCCTCCCCACTCCATGCTCCCAAAAGGCCCCTGGTGTGTGTTGTTCCCCTTCATGTGTTCTCATTGTTTAGCTTCAACTTATAAGTGAGAGCATGTGGTGTTTGGTTTTCTGTTCTGGCATTAGTTTGCTGTGGATAATGGCTTCCAGCTCCATCCATGTCCCTGCAAAGGACATAATCTTGTTCCTTTTTATGGCTGCATAGTATTCCGTGGTGTATGTGTACCACATTTTCTTTTTCCAGTCTATCATTGATGAACATTTGGGTTGATTCCATGTCTTTGCCATTATGAATACTGCTGCAATGAACATACGTGTGCATGTATCTTTATAATACATTAATTTGTATTCCTTTAGGTATATGTCCACTAATGAGATTACTGGGTATCAAATACCAAAGGCAGAAAATGGTATTTCTGCCTTTAGGTCTTTGAGGAATCACCACACCATGTAATGGTTGAACAACAACATTCAACAATGGTTGAACTAATTTACACTCCCAACAGTGTAAAAGCATTTCTTTTTCTCCACAACCTTGCCAACATCTGTTATTTCTGGACTTTTTCATATTCACCATTCTGACTGTCATGAGATTCTATCTCATTGTGGTTTTGAATTGCATTTCTCTAGTGATCAGTAATGTTGAACATTTTTCATATGTTTGTTGGCCACATACATACCTTCTTTTGAGAAGTGTCCGTTCATGTCCTTTGTCCACTTTTTAATGGGGTTGTTTGTTTTTTTCTAGTAAATTTTTTTAAGTTCCTTGTAGACTCTGGATATTAGATCTTTGTCAGATGACTAGATTGCAAAAACTTTCCCCCATCTCCTGTAGGTTGTTCACTCTCATGATAGTTTCTTTTGCTGTGCGGAAGCTCTTTGGTTTAATTATATCTCATATATCAATATTTGCTTTTGTTGCAATTGCTTCTGCGGTTTTCATTATGAAATCTTTGCTGTGCTTATTTCCTGAATGGTATTATCTAGATTTTCCTCCAGGGTTTTTGCAGTTTTGGATTTTACATTTAAGTCTGCTATCCATCTTGAGTTGATTTTTGTGTAAGGTATAAGGAAGAGGTCCAGCTTCAATTTTCTGCATATGGATAGCCAGTTCTCCCAGCACCACTTATTAAATAGGGAATCCTTTTCCCATTGCTGGTTTTTGTCAGGTTTATCGAAGATCAGTTGTACCACTTTTTCTTTCTCCAGTCTACCACTGGTGGACATTTAGGCTGATTCCATATCTTTGCTATTGTGAATAGCGTTACAACAAACATATGTGTGCAAATTTATGATAGAACAATTTATATTTTTTTTGGATATATATGCAGTAATAGGATTGCTGGATTGAATGGTATTTATGTTTTTTTAGGTCCTTGAGGAATCTACACACTCTTCCACAGTGGTTGAACTAATTTACTCTCCCAGCAACAATATATAAGCATTCTTTTTTGTCCAAAACCTCACCAGCATCTTTTACTTTTTTACTTTTTAATGATAGCCATTCTGACTTGTGTGAGATGGTATCTAATTGTGGTTTTGAGTTGGACTTCTCTAATGACCAGTGATGTTGAGTTTTTTTTATATGCTTGTTGGCTGCATGTATATCTTCTTTTGAAAAGTGTCTGTTTATGTCCTTTGCCCATTTTTAACGGGGTTGTTTTTTCTTGTAAATTTGTTTAAGTTTCTTATAGATGCTGGATAATAGACTTTTGTCAGATGCATGGTTTGCAAAAATTTTCTTCCATTCTGTAGGTTATCTCTTCACTCTGTTGATCATTTTATTTGCTGTGCAGAAGTTCCTTAGTTAACTAGATCTCATTTGTCAATTTTTGCTTTTGTTGCAATTGCTTTTGGCGTCTTTGTCATGAAATCTTTTCCATTCTTATGTCCAGAATGGTATTGCCTATCAAAGAAATCAGAGATGACACAAACAAATGGAAAAACATTCCATGCTCATGGATAAGAAGAATCAATATTAAAATGGTCATATTGCCCAAAGTAATTCATAGATTCAATGCTATTCTTATTAAACTACCAATGACGTTTACCACAGAACTAGAAAAAAACTATTTTAAAATTCATATGGAACTAAAAAAGAGCCCGAATAGTCAAGGCAATTATAAGCAAAAAGAACAAAGCTGGAGGCATCACGATACCCAAATTCAAAATATATTACAGGAATACAATAAATAAAACAGCATGATACTGGTACAAAAACAGACACATGGACCAATGGAACAGATAGAGAACCCAGAAATAAGGCCACACATCTTTAGTTACTGGACCTTCAACAAACCTGACAAAAATAAGCAAGGGGGAAGGGACTCCCTATTCAATAAATGGTGCTGAGATATCTGGCTAGCCATGTGCAGAAAATTGAAACTGGACCCCTTCCTTATGCCGTATACAAAAATTAACTCAGGATGGATTAAATACTTAAATGTAAACCCCCCAAAACTATAAAAACCCCAAAAGACAACCTAGGCAATACCATTATGTCCTAAGTTTTAATTTTGCAGCTGCCTCCAATGTAGATTTCTTGTTACGTTGTGGCTTTAGAATTCCTGAAAATCTTCTTTAACACACCCATCTTCCTCTTCATCTTATTTTGTTACTTTTCGTTTCAATATTTTCTCTTTATATATTCTTTTTCCAATTTTATAAAGGCCAAGTTTTCTTTTACTCTTTCTAGAATGTCAATAAGTTCCAAAAATTTTCTTTTAGATACTTCTGTAATACGTTTTCTAAAACCCTTCTTTGATCCTACAGAAGGCAGTTTATTTTGCTTTACATTAATTTTTCCCCATATCTCATTTTCAGTTTTTGTTTACCTTTCTGCAGTTTTGAATAGATAAAATAGACCCAGACTTTTTCATTTTAATGAGAGTTGTGATTCTTTGCTTAAATCTGCAAGTGGAGGTTGTATTAATGGGCACAGTTTCCATTATATTTCTAGTTATTACAAGAATTTAATCTCTTTTCCATTGTTTATTGAATCTTCTTTCTACTTCTTCTTTATGGTACTCTAAACTGATGTCTATATATTACTTAATTCCAGAATATGCCATGACAAGTGCTCCTCTTTTCTGCTTCCCTTTATAGTGCTTAAATTGTAGGCACTGCAATCCTTAGAATTTTATTGCTTCACTGCTAGTTTCCCCTTATCTTCTACTTAAGCATTGTCTGAAATTTGGAGTGTCTTCCAGGTGACACAATCCTCTAGACCTGCCTTCTTCAGAGAGCCCAGCTGTAGCTCATTTCCAACCATATCCAAACCAACAGGGGTGGAGGTCTATGGGTCCAACAGGAAGTATACACTTGTAGCCCACACATTTCCCTGTAAAACATGCAAGGGGAACCTGGACCCTCACTAACAGTTGTTCTCTGCTTCTTTTTTTATGTTTTATAGTAGTTGTCTGAAGAGGTATCAGATAATGCCTCATTATGGTTTTGATTTGCATTTCCCTTATGATTATTGATGCTGAGCATCTCATCATATACCTGTGGGCCATTCGTATGTCTTCTTTAGGGAAATGTTTGTTCAAGTATTTTGTTATTTTGTACTCAGGGTTTCTGCTGTTGTATCGCATTATTTTTCCTTTTTGCTATTTGAGTTGAAGGAGTTCCTTACATATTTGGGATATTAACTCCTTATCAGATGTATGGTTCACAAGTATTTTCTTCCATTCCATAGATTGCCTTTTACTCTGATTAAAAACTTTTCGTTTGGTGTAGTCCCACTTGTGTATTTTTGCTTTCTTTTTTTTTTTTTTTTTTTTTTTTTGGCTGTGGTTTTTGTGACATAGCCAAGAAATCATCACTAAGATCAATGTCATGAGAGTTTCCCGCTGTTTTCTCCTAGGAATTTTGTAGTTTCAGGTCTTACACTGAACCCATTTTGACTTGATTTTTGTGTATGATATAAAAGTAAGAGTCCAATTTTATTCTTTTTCCAAATTCCGCTGATTAAAGAGATTATCATTTCCATATTATATATTCTTGGCACCCTTGTCAAAGATCAGTTGACTGTTTATATGTGGATATATGTGGTGTATGCTCAGATTTGCTTCTCAGCTCTCTATTCTGTTCCATCGGTCTATATATCTGTCTTATACCAGTATCATACTGTTTTATTTACTTTAGTTTTATAATACGTTTTGAAATCAGAAAATGTTATGCCTCTAGCTTTCTTCTTTTCTCAAGACCATTTTGGCAATTCGGGTCTTTTGTGGTTTCATATTAATTTTTGAATTGCTTTTTATATTTCTGAAAAAACTACCATTGGGATTTCGATAAGGATTGCACTGAATCTGTAAATCATGTTGGGTAATATGGATATTTTAACAATGTTGAATTTTGCAGTCAATAAACACAGGACATATTTTTGTTTATTTGTATGTATTTTAATTTTATCCATATTTAATTATCTTTAATGTATTTCAGCTCCTTAGTTAAGTGTATTTCTTAGTATTTTATTTTTATATCATTGTAAATGGGCTTGTTTTCTTAATTGCCTGATTTTTACATGTTGATTTTGTATGATCCAAAATTTTTTACTTTGATTTCTAATTTTATGCTTTTTATATTTTGAGTGTGTATGTGAAATCTTTAGGGTTTTATACAGATAAGATCATGCCATATGCAAACAGAGTTAATTTTATTGCTTCCTTTCTGATTTCTAGATTTTTTGTTTCTTTGTCATCCCTGATTGCTCTGGCTAGGACTTTCAGTACTGTGTTGCAAGAGTAGGCATCCTGGTCTTATTCCTGATCCTAGAGGGAAAGCTTTCAACTTTTCACCATTGTGAAAAATATTAACTGTGTTTTTTTTCGTATGTGACCTGTATCATGTTGAGGTTATTTTCTTCTGTTTTGTTGAGAGTTTTTATTATGAAAAAGTGTTGAAATTTGTGTCTTTCATGCCCACAGACGGAGATGGATGTTGTGAGTGGTGGTGGGCTACACAGACTGTGTGGTGTGAGTTTTCTGCTGGGAGGAGCTAGGTGAGGGTCCTGAACATCTGACCGGGCAGCTGGCGTCCCTCAAGAAATGGATGCTGGAGGGTCAGGTGGACAGCCTGTCAGTGACTCTGGGGCCGCTGGGTGTTCCTGAACTGATGGTGTCTTAGCCAGGCTGTGCTTATGCAATTCTACTGTGTACGTGGAAAAAGGACACAGGGTCCTCTCCTGCCTCTGAAGGGATCATGGATGGCAGTAGGGAGGCCCCAGCTGCCCGAGATGTGGTGCTGCACCAGACATCTGGCCGTATCCACAACAAGAATGTCTCCACTCACGTAATTGGCAACAACTCTCAAGGCCATGGCACTGAGAGTGGTGGCTCTGGCGTCTTTGCCGTGAGCACACTGGATGGGATGCTGATGCTCATGGAGGAAGCAGACAGGCTGCTGTGGTCAGTGCAGGTGGATCACCAGCTTTTCACCCTGGAGAAATTGGATGTCACTGGCAACGGGCATGAGGAGGTAGTCACATGTACCTGGGATGGACAGACATATGTTATTGATCACAACCGCACTGTCATCCGCTTCCAAGTGAATGAAAATATCTGTGCCTTCTGTGCAGGCCTGTATGCCTGCAGGGGGATGCAACAGCTCCTGTCTCATACATGTCACTTTCAACCAGAAGATTTATGTGTACTGGGAGGTGCAGTTGGAGTGGATAGAGTCTACCAATCTTCTGAACAACTGGAGACCAGGCCCGAGTACCACAGCCTGCTGCAGGAGCTGGGCGTGGATCCTGACAACCTCCCTGTGGCTCATGCCCTGCTTCACCAAACTCTCTGCCATCTGACCAACCATCACAGTTGTGTTCCCTCAAGCCTCCAGGATCCCACCTAGCTGTTCTTGCCTCATAGCTGATGAAGGATTCTTCTGAACCCCTACCCTACCCCGTCAAGGTATGTGTTATATTGGCAGGATAGGGAATATGCATTACAGAAGTACAGGATTTGACATTGGGCATGAAAGATGGCGCAGCCCTAGGGTGACCACAAGCTATACACCTCACAGTCTTTTTGATGAAAGAAGAGACAAGTTGACCCTCTGCCCATTTTCTTATGGACCTCACCCTTCACACCAGCAAGGTCATAGGACTGTGGCCTTGTTCCAAATCATCTGGGACATGTCCTGCTCTCCACTTGCACTGTGTAGGAAACAGAGACTTGTTTGTGTGTCCCCAATACCCATAAGGAAGCCAGGCCTTAGGCCCAGGGGAGCAGTGGAGGTAAGGGCTCCACCCCATCTTAAGCTCTGTCTTTCATGGCACAATTCCAAGTTCTTGTTATTAGTAATTGTTAAAGGAACAGCAAATGTTTTGTTTTTAGGGCTCTTTCAGCACAATCTACAGTCTGGTCTTACTTATGTTCCTAGCAACCCTGAGATGACTTTCCTCCATTTACCAAAGCAGCTGGGTCAGTGCTTTCTCATGTTGCCATATTCTTCAGGTATTAGCTTCAGAAGCCCTGTTCCCATTTTTCCACCCACCCATTCCCCCATAAAACACCTTATTATCTGTAAGACAATAGACATGTAAAATGTGATGCCAATTTATGATCCAGACCACAATCAGAATTATATCTTGGGCCATTAAAAAAAGAGAAATTTGTCAAATGCTTTTTCTGCATTTGTTGAAATGATCACGTGTTTTTGCCCTTCATTTTGTAATGTGGCATATCACATTTATTGATGTGCATATGGTAAAACTATTGTTGCATTCAAGAAATAAATCTTTTGTTTTTTTTTTTTTGAGATGGAGTCTCGCTCTATCACCCAGGCTGGAGTGCAGTGGCACGATCTCGGCTCACTACAACCTCTGCCTCTCAGGTTCAAGCAATTCTCCTGTCTCAGCCTCCCGAGTAGCTGGGACTACAGGCACCACCACACCCAGCTAATTTTTGTACTTTTTAGTAGAGGCGGGATTTCACCACGTTGGCCAGAATGGTCTTGGTCTGTTGACCTTGTGATCCGCCCGCCTCAGCCTCCCAAAGTGCTGGGATTACAGGCGTGAGCCACAGCGCCCGGCCCTAAGAAATAAATCTTACTTGGCCATGAGGTATGCCTTTAATATGTGGTTGAATTTGGTTTGCCAGTATTTTGTGGAGGATTTTTTTTTCATCTTTGTTAACCAGACATACTAACCTGTGGTTTTCTTTTTTTAATATCTTTTTTTTTTTTTTTTTGCCTGGTTTTAGTATCAGGGTAATGTTGATCTCATAAAATAAGTTTGAAAGTGTTCTATGTTCTTTAATTTTTAGGAAGAATTGAGAAGGATTAATGTTAAGTTTTTAGATGTTTGATAGAATTCAACACTTGAAGTCATCTGGTCCTGGGTTTTGTTTTTATTGGAAAGTTTTTGGCTACTAATTCAATTTATAGGTCTGTTCAGATTTTCTGTTTATGTATTATTCAGTCTTGATAGGTTATATGTTTCTCATAATTTATGCATTTCTTCTAGGTTATCCAATTTGTTGGCATATAATTGTTCATAATAGTCACTTACGGTCATTTTTATTTCTGAGACATCTGTTATAATATCTCTACTTTCATTTCTGATTGTATTTGTTGGAATCCCTCTCTTTCTTAATCTAGCTAATTATTTGTCAATTTTGCTTATCTTTTAAGAAAGGCAAATCTTATTTTGTTGCTATTTTCTATTATTTTACTGTTCTCTGTTTTATTTATTTCTACTTTAATCTTTATTATTTCTCTCCTCCTACCTTTGGGCTTAGTTTGTTTTTCTAGTTCTTTGAGGTATAAAGTTAAGTAGTTTATTTGAAATCTTTCTTCTTTTTAATATAGATGTTTATTGCTATAAATGTCCTGTTAGTACTGCTTTTGCTGCATCCTATAAGTTTTGGTGTGTTATGTTTTTGTTTTCATTTGCCTCAATATATTTTTTACTTTGACTTTTGATTTATTCTTTGAACCATTGGTTATTCAAGAGTATGTTTTAAATTTCCACATATTCATAGATTTTTCAGTTTCCCATCTGCTATTAATTTCTAGTTTCACTCTATCATGATCAGTAAAGAAACTCAGCATGATTTGACTCTTCATAAATCTGTTAAGACTGGTTTTGTCACCAAACATGATCTATCCTGGAGAAAATTGCATGTGTACTTGGGAAGAATGTGTATTCAATTGCTGTTGTGTGGAATGTTCTGTATATGTATATCAGGCCCATTTAGTCTAACATGTTGTTCAAGTCCACCTGTATCCTTATTGATTGTCTAACTCTTCTACCCATTATCGAAAGTGGAGTACTGAAGTCTCCTATTATTATTGTGTTTCTGTATTTTCCCTTTTATTTATGTCCATATTTGCTTTATATATTTAGGTGCTCTGATGTTTAGTGCATACATATATATGCACATATATTGTATATGCATATATATATATATGCACACACATAATTGTGATATCTTCCTGGTGACCCTTTTATCATTTTATATTTTCCTCTATCTTGAGACAGTTTATGACTTAAAGTCTATTTTGTTTGATATAAGTATAGCCACCATGCTTTCTTTTGGTTATTATTTGCATAGGATGTGTATGTGTATGTATATGTGTGTGTATATATATACACCTGTGTATGTATATATATGTGTGCATATATATACATGTGCACACAGACACACACATATTTTTATCTTTTCAATTTTAGCCTATGTGTCTCCTAAAATCTCAAGTGAATCAGTTGAGCACAGCATACAGTTGAATTTTTTTGTCTACCCATTCAGTTACTCTGTGTCTTTTGATTCAAGAGTTCATTCCATTAACATTTCAAGTGAGTATGAGAGAATAACTAACTGTTGCCTTTCTGTTAATAGTCTTCTGTTTTGTGATTCTTTTGTACCTTTTCTTCTCTTGCTGTCTTCCTTTATGTTACATTGAGTTTTTGGTATTGACACGCTTTGATTTCTTTCTCCTTTATGTAGATATTTTTTTTTTGTGGTTACCAACGGGCTTACATAAAACAACTTATTATTATAACAATCTGTTTTAAACTGTAAACAACTCAACTTCAATCACATATAAAACTCTATACTTTAACTTCTCTCCTTCATACGTATACTTTGTTATTATTGTTAGAAGTTACCTTTATTCATATTCTTCTAATATATTTTTATTTATTGTGATTTTTAATACTTTTGTCTTTTAACTTTTATACCAGAATTAAAAGTGATTTACCTGCCACCATTATGATATTATAGTATTCTGTATTTTTCTTTATATCCACTTCTTTCACTAAGTTTTATACTTTTACATACTTTCATATTTCTCTTTGACATCCTTTCATGTTAACTGAAAGAGCTCCCTTTCGCATTTCTTTTAAGGTGGATCTACTGATGATGAACTTCCTCAGCTTTTATTTATCTGGGAAAATCTTTATTTCTGCTTCATTTTTGAAGGACAGTTTTTCCAGCTATAATATTCTTGGTTGTCAGGTTATTTTTTTTTTTCTTTATTTTAACATTTAAGTCCCACTTTCTTCTGGCCAGCAATGTTCTGCTGAGAAATCCATGGGAGGTTTATGGTGCTGTTGTAATATGTGACAAGTTGCTTTTCTTTTGCTACTTTCAAAACTTTGTCTTGATTGTTGCCAATTTTAATGTTTTGGTATAGATATCCAAATTTTAACGTGTCTTGGTGTGGATTTTTTTGAATTTATCTTGTTTGTTTCCTGAATTTGGATGTGTTCTTTCTGCATAAAAATTACTTGGGCAATGAATTTCATCATAAGTGCTATTGGTAAATGTTTGCTATATGATAACTTTTCATTAATTATGGTAGACAAAATATAAACTTTTTTTCTTTAAAAGAGGGAGATATACAGGGAATATAACGATTTCATCCATTTAGTAATGCTTCTTGATAGGTATTGTCAGTGGGCATTGAATAACACAAACTAGAACACTTTTTTTATGGATTGATAAAAAAAGAACCCCTGAACTTGGTACTAAAGCAGTCCAAAATTTAGATGTCAGGTAGATAAGATGTACCAATAAAGGAGCTTGCTTGGGGTTGCTACTGATAGTGGGAAAACACAAATGCTGTATCATCACAGAATAGATGGAGGAATTGGTCAACTAAGTGAATTGCTATTGAATAAATTAAAAAATATCATCATTTGGATTGGTAACGTGAAGGTTGTTGATAATTTTGATGAGAAATCTGAAAGAGCATTGGGGATGGAAGACCAATTGCAATGGCTTAAGAGTGAAAGTTACGTAGAAAAGTAGACAGAGAGTATAGAAAAGTTTCTAATGTTTTTCCATGAAGAGAATTGAGAAATGAGTAGGTAACTCCAAAAGATATGAAGTCAAGTTAGTGTGTGAGTGTAGTTGTGTACTTGTTAAGACAAAAGTGTACAAACTGATGATGATGATCCAGTAGAGAGAGTGCAATTAAACATTCATTAAAGAGTGGCTGACTTTTCAGAGAGAAGATAAGTCTGCGGAGGGACCCCTAGGGGAAGTTATGTGTTTTAATGACAGGAAGGACTTATCTTCTGTTGAAACTGGGGGAAGGTCAGAGAAGATAGACACAGATTCAGATTGGTTTATAGATTGGTGTTAGTAACATGACAAAGCTGTTGTCTAACAGATTGCTTTTTCTTTCAGTGAATCACGAGATTAGCTTCAGATCCTAGTCTGCAAAATCCAAAGTAGAATTCTCACCATTGGGTTATCTGTAAATTTGATGAGCACATATCCAATTCTTTTCATTCAGAAACTGGTTTTAAGGGCCTACTATGTGCCAAGAACTGTGTCAAGCTCTTCAGATTAAAACTGAATACGACATATTCTTCTCTTTCTGATTGTAAAGTTCCATGGCATAAAAAGTCATTTTGGTGTATGTAGTTACCATTTAAAGGGTTTTACTTCCTTCTGGGTACTGGACCTGAAAATAAAGTATATTGTGAGCAGGAAAATGGTGGTGTCCTACTTAAGATCCTTTTGATCACAAATAATCAATAAAACAAGCTGGTTTAAACTAAAAAAGTAGAAATTATTAGACAAATATCTGGGGAACTGATAGAATAGAATGCTCCATTGCAATGAAAAAGTGGAAAGCTGTCAGCCACCTATGCCATGTTCTCCTCTATCTCTTGTTTCTGCTTCTATCTTCTTTTTCTCTCATACTCTGTGTGTCTGTATGTACCCATTGTTTATCTCCCACTTACAAGTGAGAATATGTGGTATTTGACTTTCTGTTTGAGTCATTTCACTAAGGATAATGGCCTCCAGTTCCATCCATGTTGCTGCAAAAGATATGATTTTATTCTTTTTTTATGGCTGAGTAGTATTCCATGGTATACATACCACATTTTAAAATCCAGTCATTCATTGATGAACACAGGGTTGATTCCATGACTTTGCTATTTTGAATAGTGCTGTGATAAACATGCAAATACATGTGTCTTTTTGACAAAATGATTTTTTTTTTCCTTTGGATAGATACCCAGTAGTGGGATTACTGGATCAGGGTAGTTCTATTTTTAGTTCTTTGAGAAATGTGCATACTGTTTTTTATGAAGGTTGTACTAATTTACATTCCCACCAACAGTATATGAGTTCCCTTTTCTCTACATCTATGCCAACATCTATTGTTTTTTGACTTGTTAATAGTAGTCATTTTGACTGGTGTAAGATAGTATTTCATTGCCATTTCAATTTGAATTTCTCTGATGATTAGTGATGTTGAGCATTTCTTTATATGTTTGTTGGCCACTTGTACGTCTTCTTTTGAAAAATGTTCATGTTTTTTGCCAGCTTTTTAATGGGGTTATTTTTGTTTTTATCTTGTGGAATTGAATTCCTTATAGATTCTGGATATTCGCTCTTTCATTTTAAATATTGATCGACACTGGCAAATGTCTGCAGTCAAAAGAAGGAAATCTGTTGGAATTATTTACTATTGTAGCACTAATAACCATGTAATAACCATGCATTAAATGTTTTCTAAAAAAGGATTTGACTACCACATTCTGTGTGACTAATGGCATTTCATGGCAAGGGAAGGTAACATTTGAGTCCCAAATAACTGACTTCTTTCCAGGAACAGGAAGGAGTTAATAATCATTCTTTGCAATTTGTGAGCATTATTTTATGGCATTGATAATGGGCAGTAGTGTAGATTATCATTTTCCTTGGAGGAAAAGTAAGTTTAGGCCTTCCTTAAAAACCGTATGTATCCACTGCATAAACTAGAATAACACATTGGGTTATGAATAATTTATAAATAATATTAAGATGAAATCTAATATATTGAGTAAAATAATTCAGTCAACAGGGTAAACCAGTTGTATTGCATAATAAATAAAAATTTCTGTCATAGTAGTACATCTTAATAAAGGCAAGGAGTCACCGATTCCAATGCCTATAGAAGTTTGATAAGTACGTATATTGGTGGATTGAACCTGGAATAGATAACAGGAAGTGATGGTGACTGAGGCAGTAGAGAAATATGCCTTGCTTAAGTTATTCAAATTCAAGCAACAACCATACAAAACAAACTGTACTGTGTGTGGGCAAACAAGAAACAAACAAAAACCACCAACAAAACTTTTTCTGCCCAGATTTGGCAAGTGGCCACCTATTTACAGCCTTTTTTTTTTTTTTTT
>NW_012103721.1:2064177-2065661 GCF_000951045.1 Mandrillus leucophaeus
AAAGAAAAAAGAAAAGAAAAGAAATTAGGCACTCAGCAACTTATGGGACCTTAAAACATGCCTCAGCAAACCAAGGGGATTTTGTGGCCATCATGGCAAGTTACAATTTTTCCTTACACGCTGAGCCTATGGACCTAGTAAAATATTAGAAATAGTTAAGAAGGCGTGGATAAAGCCATTCTATTTCCACAAGATAAGGATGATTTCTGTAGGATATAACTAAGATCCAGGACAAGTATATGCAATGTTCTTTTGCCTTAACATTCTATGCTTTATCATGATCATTTTTTATATGCTTATTTTATTATATCTCTGTTAGAAAATAATGGAAATATACATCTTTGTTCCTTAATGAGAAAGGAAATGTTATCAGATACAATCTCTGTCAATCAACTGAGGTATAGATGAGATAAGCAAATTACCTTAAATGAGGGAAGCAGAAACCACGTTATATCCATGAAGATTTGTCTGCCTCTCCTAAACCAGGGGCTCTCTGAAATGAACTATCCAGGGACAAGTTTTAACAGATAGCAAAATCCCTGGAGAGTCTTTTACTAGGATGATGGGGAATCTTGGTAAGAAAACCCCCATGAATGCAGCCCTGTAAGAGTTGGGTATATTTTAGGAAACTAGTACTTTGTATATATGTAAAGTTTGTAAATGAGTTTATGATGGTTGAAATTTAGTGATGTAGGGAAACCCTAGACAAAAATCAAAAACAAAAACAAACTATAAAATAAGGAGTCAGGGAAGCCAGTAAAAAGAATCTCTGCATTTATATCTACTATTCACATCAGCCAGAATAGGTTTCCTCAATCACCCATATAATTTGATTCTCATTGACATGCAAATAAATTGGCTTCTTTACTGTTACCAAAGATTTAAATTATCTTCTCTGTATAACTTTAATTGATACAGGGCTAGTGTAAAGAATGATGAGAAAGACTTTAAGTAGTCAATGTTTTGCTGTTTACATAGCAGTCATCTAGTATGAATGGCGATAATGTGGCTGAATATGGCTAATGGGTTGTGTAATACTAGCACTTCAAATCCTCAGTAAACCTAGTTTTGAATTAATAAGATTACAAAGGAGATTGAGGCAGCACTGGAAAAATGATACTCTTGGCAACAATAGCAACTACTGAAGTGCTGAAACCAGAACCAGCATCATGGTAGACTGTTTACTTGAACAGTCCGAATTTCTGAGACTGAGAAAGAACACCAGGAAAAAGAGGTCAAAAATCTTAAGGGAGATATTCTTTCTTTACCAAACCATTAAGCAGAGATGCTTAAAACTTCATTTAAAAAATCACTGCTTAAGGTTTTAATCTCATTGTAAAACTTTTATTTAAAATTTTTTTTTTAATTTATTTATTATTATTATACTTTAAGTTGTAGGGTACATGTGCATAACGTGCAGGTTTGTTACATATGTATACTTGTGCCATGTTGCTGTGCTGCACCCATGAACTCGTCATTTACAT
>NW_012103721.1:2066396-2080000 GCF_000951045.1 Mandrillus leucophaeus
TTCTGGATATTAGCCCTTTGTCAGATGAGTAGATTGCAAAAATTTTCTCCCATTCTGTAGGTTGCCTGTTCACTCTGATGGTAGTTTCTTTTGCTGTGCAAAAGCTCTTTAGTTTAATTAGATCCCATTTGTACTCCCATCTATCTGAATTTTAAGAGAGTTGGCCTAATAATTCCAATATCCTTTTCCTTCAGAGTTGGCCTAATAATTCCAATATCCTTTTCCTTCAGAAGTGTTACAAGATTGCAAGTCTTTAGGGAGGTCTTAGGTTCTAAAACTTAGTGTAGACAGTTAATAAAAACAATAACATTTGAGAATTTCAGGAATTACAAGGTTAATTTTAATTCCAGGAAATTTGGTTCTGATGAGGACTAATGTGATCATAGAAGGATATGGAGAAAAAATACTTCAATTACAAGGTTGTGCTATACAGAGGACCAAAGAAATTTCATAGGATAATTCACCTCCTCCTGAGTATATTACTATAATTAAGTTTTATGTTTTTAGAGAAGGTGGCCCTCTGAAATGGATAGAACTCATACAGTGCAGAGCACTGGCTAGTAGCTACACCAAACGGGAAGGTCTGGAGCAACTCACCAAAATGCAAATGTGAAACAGTTTTAGATTCCTGGCGAAGTGGGCACTCTGGTAGGGAAATTGGGGAAATAGGCAGATCGAGAGGCTGAGTGGGTGCTGATCTTTCCCAACAGCACTCTATTCATCCTCCCATTTGGCCATCAGTATTCCTGTGTAAAGCATTAACTAAGAAATTAATGAAACTCAAGAAAATTGTGCCAAACATAAGGCTGTGTGTGCTTGATGTAGTTTTTATACAGGAAAATATCTAAAATCACCTTCAGTTGGTAAGTGAAAATATTCTTTTCAAGAACAATACATTTTAATTCTCAAGAGCAGTTTGCCTTCACTTGGCAGGCTTAGAAGTTTATTTTCTGTTATGCTGCTGCAGGGATATTTAAATTCTTCTACACCAAGTCATACTCTGATGAGTATGATTTAAACAGTGTCTTTTAGCCTAACTCAAATATTGAATTAACATCATCACCAATGACATTTGGATCGGGGTGATTCAGAAGGAATGGTGTAGGTCCTGACTTTCCATATTTATTTTATGACTAAAAAAAGATAGATCATTAAATAGAAAACAAATTCAGGTGCTCACCCAGACATAACCTTTCTGGGAAAAGTAGAATCTGAGGCAACCAGAGAACGCTGGCTGCAAACCTGTAGTTGATATTCCCATTTCCAGTTTGTTTCTCCTAATGCTATTTCTCCTAGTGATGGCTGCCGCTTCTCTAGTCTGGCACTACAGTTCCAAGCATCTGCATGAATAGGTCCAGAAATCAGAGACTATTTACTCTGATGGAAAGCAGCACAGTTTACAGTGTCTGTTAACTCCTTTCTTGCCAGTGACTACTCATGCCAACATGGACAATAGCCACACACTCCGATCAGTATTAACGTCCAGCCATGTCCTTGCAAATATTTGTGGGTAGAGGCCATGATGTGCATGTTACACTTATGTAAGGAAAGGATTAAACAATTCTACTTTAGAAATTGAAGACAAATCAATGAATTGAAATATGGGGTAATGATTGGTATGAACTAATTTGAAGTATGGCTATGGTGAGTTGGTTGACCCAGGAACAACTTTGGACAAATGCCTTGCCCAGCATGATCTATCTCCCTGCAAAATGTTACCCCAGGCAGAATGTCAAATTTACTGTGGCTTCTCATATAGGAACAAGCAGAGTGAAAACCTTTCCTTAAAGAAGTAAAGGTGCTCCATATTTGGTGATGGTGGTGGTGAAGGATTCTGTATTAGTTAAAGTTAGATTTAGTTGCATACAGCAGAAAATCCTTAGTAATCAATAGTTTTATTTATCTGCAAGTCTGGAGGTAGGGAGCACAGGACTGGTAGAACAGTGCCATGGCCATCAGGAACCCTGATTCCTTCTGACTTCCTGCTCTGGCCTTCTTTTGCATATTGCATCGTGGACCAAGATGGTGGCTGGAGCACTAGCCATTATATCCATAGTTTTTTTTTTTTTTTTTTAAAGGAGACTTTCTAGAAGTCTCACACAACGTATCACTTTCATTTTATTGGCCAGATTACATGACTAAATCTAGCTGCAAGGGAAGATGAGAAATAAAATCTTCTATTAAGTGTTCAACTGAGACCTATACTTTGATTACTAAGGAATCATAGAAGGAATATTTAGTGTCAATTAGAAGTATGTATCACAAGTAATATTTTAAAAATCAGAAACATCCAAGAGTTTGAGCATTTTATTTTTGTTATCATACAAACTACATTTCTCCAAACTTCAGAGATGTTTAACAATGTATTCTTAACCATGGAACAGTTACGAACTTCAATTTATCAATTTATCAATTGACCCAATAAAAACAGTTACATGTGGAAGATTTGATTGGATGAAAGGGAAATCACTATGAATTTACAATTTATCAAAAAGGTAATGAAAACTTAAGTTGTGTGAACAGAGGCAGAGTAACTTGAAATATAGAAGTGACTGAGTCTTCCTAGCTGCCGATCAGACACATCTGAAGTGTTGTGATCAGCGTGGGTTGAGGCTCCTTGTGTTGGGCAAACAGCATGGACGGGAGGCAGCTCATCTGTGTTCTGGCCCTTCTCATCACCACCATGGGAGGTCACCTCATAGATAAAAGTCTGCCTCAGGGGAAGTCTGGCAGCCTCTTCCCATTCTCCATACCTGCTTCTCAGGGAAAGCATCCCGAGAATATGGTGAAATAGGACAACTGCTGTGGTCCTCCTCTGAACCACTTGTCCTGGGCCTCTTCTCTGTTCTTGTCATCACACTTCCTGCTTGCTATAGGAATTTTGGGATTTTCTTGTTCTATCCATCAGAAACTATTATCAGTATATAGTCTTTATGTAGGAAAGAATGTATGTACCTTCCAAAGACAAAATTTTTCAGATTTGATAAACAAGAATTTTCCACTGGGATGAGGAAGACAATATGTTGTTCTTGGCAAGGGCTCAGGTGAGATGTTGGGGCAGAGAAGGTGTGTGGGGCCCAGGGTGCAGTGTCTTGGCAGGTCTGTTTGGGGACAGGAGGTGGGGAAGACATGCCCTGGGGTACAATTTCAGATGCTCCCACAGCCACGCTTTGTCTGGATGTAGTTCTGAGGCTTCAGAGCTGCCTCTGCTCTCAGTCCCAATTTGGCACTGGGATAGCAGCTCCCCTAACTCTGTGCCTTAGTTAAATTTGGAGTGAATTTCCCCTAAAGCACTGATAATCAATTTTATCACCATGGATAAAGGAGTATCATTGGCAGTGGTTCAGGCAGACAGATTTAAGTACATGACTGTACTAGCCTTTAAAAAATGACTTCACATCAGCAGAAGAGATTTTTACATGTTACTGGTCAGAGAAGCTGTTTTGACTTGATTTGAGAAATACTGTCTGAGTAAAACAAGATGATAAAAATTATCATATGAGTGAAAGGCCTACTTCAATTTTTCATTTTTCTGCCTGGTATTTATTCCAGATATCTTCTCTTGGGAATACTCATCTGAGCCTCCTAGCTCATCAAAACGAATTTGATCAAAATCTCACTCTGAATAAATGTTTTTCTGCTAAGCCATTGCATGTTAGTAATCATATGGATAACTAATCATGTCTTCATTAATTGTTTTCTGATGACTTATTTTCAATCTTACTGATTTGTGGTTAAAAACTTGTTTTAAAAAGTATGTGTATATAAAGAACCTTAAGGAAGGCATAGTTGGGAGGGGTGTCAGGTATGTAGCAGGTCAACAGTAAAGACTTTTAGGGCCACTGGATTCATATCATGTTTTCAACTGACGATTTTGCTTACAAACCCCGAAACATCCTGACAGGAAACTTCCTTCTTCCTGCAAATCCCTGTCCTTACTGTTCTCTAATTTTCCTCGTTTTCCTTAGTCAGACAACTTCCTGTTACAGAGGACAGAGTGATAAAAGTGGCGAAAATTGTGTCCTTCACCATCAGCCCTAGGCTGTCCCTGGCCTATCTTTAAATATGCAGTTTCTTCAAGAGAGTTATCTGGGGATAGTAGAAAAAAATGTAAGAGTTGCCAACCTTAGAAGATGAAGTCTGACATTTTGTTATTTCATGAAAAATGTCTTTTGTTCTTCTTCTTATACATTAGATAATAAAATAAAGACTTATTTACCCCCCACAAGCATAGTCACTCTATATTTGCCCCTGCCTTCCCAGTGTGACTTTCCTAAGATCCAGTCTCCGTCTTCGCTCTGTGCTCTGAAAGTCTGACCTCGATGGATCATATCATTTGAACTCTCTCACTCTCTGGTTTCTGCTCAGGTTTGAACAATGGGAAATGCAGGTTAAGAGGTTAATCTTATGTGTATTTTCCTGCTCACTCTCTGCCCTGCTGCTGTGAAAGCTGCATTCCTCTACATTCTTCCACCATGCCAGGTTCTGTCATGTGGGTCCCTTCCTGGCTTCAAGTCTCCTTAGGCTCCTGTAAGATCATTTCTCCTCTTGCTCTCAGGTCTAGGAATGGAAGTTTCTTGCTTTTGAAAGTCCCTGGGTACCTCTGTGTCTAGTAATAAGGTCTCCTCAGTCAGTTAACCTCTTGGAGTGAGCCATCTGTTTCTTGTTGGGACTCCAGTTGAAGCACAGGCTTAAGAAAAGGTCAAATGCATCTCAGATTCTTTCATTCTCTCCTCACCTATTTATTAAGCACCTCTAGTTGTACTTCTTAGATGCTAGAATGATGGACAGTTTGGAGAGATATTTGTCAAGGAGCACAACTAGTATAATGGCAGAGTAGTCCTTTATGTTCTGCTGGAGCCACACCTGACCTTGAAAGACCCTTTTTCTGAGGTCCCCATCATTTATCGTTCTCTGACAGAGAGCTGTAACTACTGCTGAGGGAGTTATTCCAGCTGTGTGTCTCACTTGCCAAAAATGTGTCCTGTCAATTGAGGTCCAATGGATGTGTCCATGTGTTTGTAAATGTTTGTGGATGTATATGGTTAGATGAGGAGGTAACAGCAAAGATTAAACCAATACCTAAAATTCTTTAATCCATTTCCTGTCTATTTTGATGAGGAATGTAGACAAAGTAGAAGACACCTATGCCCATTTAGGAAACATTTGTGATTCAAACGGAGTGTTATAAGTACAAAAGTACCTAGGCTATGAGTTAGAAGGATCTGAAATGGAAAACTGGTACTAAGCGGCAAGGAATAGAAGGTGCTAGTAGGCTGCTGCAGAGTCAGGGAATAAGAGCAATTAAACAGTTGATTAAAAGTTGGGTACACACCTGGATTGAATATCAGCTCTGCCACTTCCTAATTATATGGTGCTCTGACTAATCACTTAACCTTAACCTGCAGTTCTCTCCTTCCTTCAATGGGGGCAATTCTACATATATTGTGAAGTTTTTGAGACACAGTATTTGCCGTGCAATGATTTCTCAGTAGCTGCTATTATTGTGCAGTGTATTTTCTCACCTATCAACACAATCTCTCACTTCTTTTTTTCCCATCGCTACACTTTTGTACTTCTGTTTTCCATTAGTGACATTGTTTTGTCTCCTGTTGCTTCTTAAATGTTATGAGGTTGGGACGATGTCTGTTAAAGTAATTCCAGAAGCCCTCAGCAAATTAAAACACTAATAAAGTCTAGCCCTTAGCTTTCTGCATTCTGCAAAGCACATGTGTTTCTTAGGCTATAAGTATTTATCTTTTGGAAAAATCAGTATGCGTTTGGTGATGAGGCAAGAAGCCAAGTGCTGGAGGCCAAAAAGCCAAGGCCAAGCCAGGCCTTTAATGGGGGCAAGAATAAAGGTCAGATGCTGAGGATGTTGATCTGGAGATGATCCTCTTCATAAATGGCCTCTGTAAACATGTTTTAGTCAGTGGTCACGGACCTCTTCAGGATTTGATCTCATGGGGCTATTTTCCAGTCATTAGAGACTGTGTATTCCCAGTTAGAGAAATCGTACAGCAGCCATGTTTGTTTACCATGTATCCCAAATTTTTAAATAAAATTTAAATATCTCTATTCAATATAGACATCCTGACATCAACCAGTTTTAGCCAAGGAGAAAAAAAGTGTATACCAATTTAATAACCTAAAAGGAGCTTTTCTATTAAAAGGAGTCTTATTTTATTTACAAGACTATGATTTGAAATAGTAGGTTGTATTTGGTAAGGTCTGACCGTAAACAACTAGGGCCAGGATTGCGCCTAAAGATTTGCTTGTGCAGAATGAATTGAGGGACACACTTTTTTCCTCCTGATCAAAATACCTTCTCTCTGTCCAAGGCTGCAGCAATCTGTCTTGTGACCTCAAATAGTTAAAGAGTTATTCTCTTTAGTGAACGCTGACAAGAATTTTTAAAAGCAATTACTATGTGCTTGATGCTGCATTGGGTGGAAATAATGACAACAGTATACAAAACACTCAGCTTATGCCTTAAAAAAAGTTGTCTTTATGATTTAAGGCATTTTCTTAGTAGTAGTTCATATTAATTTGATTGCAAGTAAATAAACCCAATATAAACTCAAGCAAACTCAATACAAACTCAATACAAACTCAATACAAACTCAAACCCAATACAAACTCAAGCTTAGACAAAAAGGGCAGTTTATTGTCTCTCTTAAATCTCCATAAACTGTTACCTTTTGTATGATGTTTGCAGCATAAGAAAATGAGGCCAATGGAGATAATTGTGGAACAATATGAATTAGCCCTTAGCTAATTTACTAACTTGCAGTAACATCGAAGGGCAAGTTATCTGAAGATCAACTTGCCTCCCCTGCTAATTTTCATTAATAATTAAATTCTATATTCATGTGGAAGAGATTTTAAGGTGTGTTTGAACTCTGGGCTCAAAATGCCACATCTGATAACAGTAATTCACAGAGTATCTCAGCATGTCTGTCCACCTACAGCCCTTTTTTTAATTTAAGAAAATGAAAGTGCACCATGATTCATTTCTAATAAGCTATAGTTAAGGAAATTGGTTTAAAATAATCTGAATATCAGTCTTATCATGAACTGCAAGCTTCTATAATTTCAGGTAGTAATACGAAAAGCCTATTTAATGTGCTTCCTTTTAGCACAATTAACTTTTTGAAACCAACTAGTGTGTTGCTTATATGCCATTGCTCCATCCACATAGAGACACTGAGAGGGCACAGGAAGAACACTGAATAGGAGTCACAGTAGCTGAGCTCTGTGTTACCTGGTTTTACCTCTTTCTAACTGGTGACACTTCATGAGCTCTTACTTCTTTCAGCCTTAAGTTTACTCAACTGTAAGCCAACCTTTTCTGTAGTCTTTTATTTAGCAATGTCATGCTTAGGGTCTGAGATGAGAAAAATTACCCTTTCTGGTTCCTGGAGAAGTCTAATATTCTTGTTTTTGTTTTCTACTAAATATCTTGATACTTGTTTTTTCCCATTTTCCAACATACCTAAGATAAAGAATAGAAATAAGATATCGTCTTACTTCTACCAACTAGCTCAAGGCAGGACAAACCCTTGCTGCAGGTGAAAGCCATCACCTGCCAGTTCTTGCAAGGACCAGCATGGCAAAAAGCCAGTTTTGGCTTATATAATAGGAGTCAATGTCATCTGAAGTTGATAACAACAATATTAATACACTACCTGAATTATTTTCCTTCGGGGTTCCCTCAACAGAGAAGTGAGGATGTTGTAGAAAACATACACAGAACGTGGACCAAGAGTATCTTCCATTTTACTACATCCATTCTACAATACTTGCAGTGTGAAATGCTGGGGTAGGTGCACAGATACACAGGACATAACATTTTGCCCATGATCTTGCTGTTTAGTTGAGGAGGCAAGAGACAAATTTGTGAAAATAAATATGATAAGAGTAAAATAAGAATACAAGTGACATGGTCAGGCTCTGTGTCCCTACCCAAATCTCGTCTTGAGTTGTAATCCGAATTGTAATCCCCACATGTTGGGGAAGGGACCTCGTGGGAGATGATTAGATCACGGGGGTGGTTCCCCCATGATATTCTCATGATGGTGAGTACTCATGAGATCTGATAGTTTTATAAGGGGCTTTCCCACTCTTTGCTCTGTGCTTCTCTCTCCTGCTGCCATGTGAAGAAAGACGTGTTTGCCTCCCATTCCACCATGCTTGTAAGTTTTCTGAGGCCTCCCCAGCCATGCAGCACTGTGAGTCAATTAAAAGTCTTTCCTTTATAAGTTACCTAGTCTCAGATATTTCTTCACATCAGTGTGAGAATGGACTGATAACAGAGATATACAAAGTTTGCATATGATTTAGTGGGGCTTGGGTAGTTCAACTATTTACTGAATACACAGGGAGAAATCACCATGAATTAGTCAAATATTTAGAAGCTATTTTTAACCATGAAAAAAAAAAGTTGGTCTTCATCAATTCCAAGTTAGATATAACATTGATGATCATAAATAATTATAGAATATGAATAACAAAAGTTGCTATTTATTACATGCGTATTAGATGCCAGGTACTTTTTGTATGAACTCCAATTATAGGAATAATTTTACCTCTCATTGGAAGGGTAGGGAGACAAAAACTAAAATGTCAAGGAAGCAACAATTCCTCGTTGCTCTAGGTACAACCATCACCATCATTATTAGTTCACATAATCATTATCATCATCCTCAAGCTGTGATGTTATCACCAAGTCATAGACAAGTTAGGGAAATATTTTATTTTATTTTTATTATACTTTTAAGTTCTGGGATATACATGCAGAACTTGCAGATTCGTTACATAGGTATACACATGCCATGGTGGTTTGCTGCACCCATCAATCTGTCATCTACATTAGGTATTTCTCCTAATGCTATCCCTCCCCTAGCCTCCCAGCCCCTGACAGGCCCCGGTGTGTGATGTCCCCCACCCTGTGTCCATGTAAAAGACTAATATGTCAAGTTTCAACTGTGAGATAAAATAGGAAGTCATCACAGACTGCAGTAGTCATGGAAGTTATTACAAAGGAAGGGAGCTATGATTTGGATCTTGTAGGCTTTAGATGAACAGACTGAAATAAGAAAATCTTTCCAGTCCAGGAATCCTGCCAAGGGAATCTGTGGAGGCAGAAATGGCTATGTACATGTGGAAAATGTAGGTGTTGAACAGTGTGGTTAAGGTAGAGCATTCTTTATAATGGCCTATGAAGCTCTACATGAGCTGATCATCATCACCTCTCTGACTTCATCTCCTTCCAGTTTTTGTCTCACTCATTCCCATGCCAGCCAGACTTGTCTTTTTGCCAGTCCTAGAACCAGACAGACATTCATCAGCTTCAGGGCCTTGGCACTTGCTGTTCCTTATGTCCCAAATGCTTTTCTTCTAAATATTCATGTGACTTACTCCAATATGCCTTTCAAGTCTTTGTTCAGATGCCTTCTACTTGATGAGGCCTGTCTTGATCAACCTTGTGATTACAGGCTTCCTTGACACTCCTCATTTCTCTTCTGCAGGATTTATTATGTTCTAAGATCTAGTATAATTTATGCATTTTTCTGTGGTTGGTTATTGTCTCTCTCTTCCAACTAGATAAAGCTCCAGGAGATTAGGACATTTTAAAATGTATATTTCTGAATTCCCATACCTAGGAAAGTGTCTGGAACATAGTAAGTGATTAATTAGTAAGTGTTGTTCATGAGTGAGATTTAAGACTAGAAAACTACATGGAGATGTTTCTCTGCCAGGAAGACACAGGCAGAGAAACTCAGCAAAAGTGTTTGACCCAGAGAGTAACATAAATAAGGTATGCTTTAAGGAAACCAATCTGGTAGTGGTATGTAGTTTGGATTTTTTCAGGAGAGAAACTATATTAGTGCTCTGGAAGTGAAGTGATCTGAGCTTATAAAAGAGTATGGCAATAGAATTGCAAATAAAGTATTTATTTTAAAAAAATGTATTTTAAAAGGAAGACTATTCATATTTAGCAACAGATACAACATTAAAATTGAGGATATAAGAATGAAGTGGGAAAATAGAAGGTTCTGACTTTTCTTCCCCTTATTCTCCATTATTTTCCTTCTCTGCCCTGCTCTATGGCATGGAAGGCTGACCCATGGGAACTGCCTCACCTGGGCTTCCATGTCACCTGACTTCCAGTTGGGTTCATTGAGTGGGAGGAGCAACAATAGAGTGGAGGGTGGAAGGAGATAAAGATGGGAGTCTTTCTTCCCCCATTCTTCCTACTTTGGATCTATGCTCTGGCAATGACTATATCCTTTTATAAGGATAGTGCTATTGGGTGGTCCTTTCTACACAGTTCAAGATCTCATCAAGCTTCTGATCCCTGACCTTTTATTTCTAGAGCTATTAAAAGCTTCCTACTATTGACAGTCTCCAAATCCATCACTATCTTTAGTTTGTTTCTGCAACTTGCCCATACCTCTAAAAGTAGTTTTTCATTAAAGATTCTTAAGTTGGGCTGGGTGCAGTGGCTTACGCCTGTAATCCCAACAGTTTGGGAGGCCGAGGTGGGTGGATCACCTGAGGTCAGGAGTTTGAGACTAGCCTGACCAGCATGAAGAAACCCCATCTCTACTAAAAATATAAAAATAGCTGGGCCTGGTGGTGCATGCCTGTAATCCCAGCTACTCGGGAGGCTAAGACAGGAGAATCGCTTGAACCCGGGAGGCAGAGGTTGCAGTGAGCCGCGATTGTACCATTGCGTTCTAGTCTGGGCAACAAGAGCTAAATTCCATCTCAAAAAAAAAAAAAAAAAAGATTCTTAAGTTGAACCATGTAAGGATTCAACTATTTACTTCTAGGAGTATGACTGATGGAGAGGGGAAGAAGTTAAGATTGACTGCATACTTTCAAACCTAAGAAATTGAAAAAAAAAGTCACCTTTAAGAAAAATAGGAAAATTCAGAAAGAAAAATGTAAATTTTGAGAAACGATGAAAATTAACTTTGAAACAGCAGAAGTTGAACAAAATGGCAAAATATCTAAGTGAAATGTTTGTTTGTCATAAAAACTAGACATATTAGAATAAAAGTTGATTTCATCATCAATTAATTAAGTTCCCAAAGTGAGTCAGATTCAGGTTTGACCTTCATTGAAGTTTGAGTATAACTGAGATCTTTGAGTTAGGATTGATGAGTAGTGTGTAGCAGGGAGTATAGATTGCAAAATTCGGAAGGCCAGGAACTGCAATCCTGTTTTCTAATTTAGGACTTGAAATGATAAAGTGGAGATAGGCAAGAGGCCAGAGAAGGAGAAGAGGGAACTCAACAAGTAGAGCATGGAAAGTGTCAACAAGGATGAAATAAAAATTCAAATATTATAGACAATATCAGCTATATCCCATGAGAAAAATACTATTTATATTCTTACAAAATCAGAATATAGATTAATTTATAATATGAATTATGTGACATAGTGTCACAGGATCCTTGGAGTATCTCTTCTGGCCAGAAACCTTGCCCAAGTTTTACTTGGGCCTGCTGGGCTTGTTCTGCCCACTTGGCCTGGCAGACTGCTCTTGGCTTACGGTACCAGCCTGGATCCCACACCTAGCAAAAGTGAGCGGAGTGGCAAGGGGTGTGTTAGCAAGTGAGCATGGGGTCTGGCCACTATGCACAGCCAGGTATGCTGGTTGTGGCAGGGTGGGCAGCTTCAGATGCTGACATGGGTGTCAGCTCCCTGCAAGGCTGTGGCTGGACCACGCGTACTGCAAGCAGCTTCTGTGGTTGGCACCGGGAAATGCAGTGGTGCCTGGAAGCTTGGAGATGCCAGGAACTGCAGAGCCCAAAAGTGGGTGTCACAGCCCTGGCTCGGGGAGCTCCTAGGTCTGGGCTTCTTGAAAGGCCACAGCTTTTCTCTCCTTCTCTCTTCTCTCCTTCTTGTCACTTGCAATGTGGTGAGCAAGGGGTGTGTTTCAGCCCTGTTTGTGTTACAGCTCTTTCATTGCCACCATTTGGCAGGTCCGGAGTTCTTCCCTCACATCTAGGAAGAATGAGGTACATGGACAAGTGGAGGGTGAAGTGAGCAAGGCAAACAGGTGCTTTATTGTGCGACAGAACAGCCGAGAGGAGACCGCAGTGGGTAGCTCCTTTTCACAGGCAGGGTGTCCTGACGTTTGTTCAGCTCTCAGCAGAGAGGAGACCCATAGGGGTAGCTCCTGTCTGCAGGCAGGTCATCCCGGAGTTTGTGTGAGTCGACCTGAGTCTGGGGTTTCTGTGGTCTTCAGAGGGGAGGAAGTGCATGCTGATTGGTCCATGGGTAGCCATGAGTGGGACCAGAAAAAGCAACGTAAGTTCTCACTTCAGTCTGCGGATCTGGCAGCCCTGCTCCCAGGCTTCAGGCCGTCTGACCTTTTCTGCCCAGTAGCCTGTCTGCCTCTGGGGCCACCAACCTGCCATCCCCAGCCCCCAGGCTGTTTGTGCCGAGGGGCACTACCTGCAGGCCCTTGCAGAACCACACTCAGCACCCCCTTGGCCTCCCTCTCGTGCTTGTCGGTGCCCAAGACAACAGGGGGCTGGCTTGTCCGCGCTGCCCCGAGTGCACACACACCTAGCCTGGTCTTGACAGCACCTAGGCTTGGCCACAACTTTGGACTGAAATCGGAGTGGGCGCTGGGAGCAGGGAGAGGCCAGGTAGTGGGAGCAGGCACTTCCCAGCCTGTGCGGACGTGGGGACTTCCCGGGCCACTGAGAGTGCAAAGATGCCTGGGTCTGAAGCCTTAGTGGGGTGGCTGGCTGCTGCTGCACTCGAGAGGGCAGGACTCCTGCCCCTCCAACTTGGAAGGGGGCGGGGCTTCCGCCTGTTCCCAGCTCCTGCCTGCTACTGAGAGTACACAGCCCTGGCTGCGCCTCCCACCCCACTGCAGCTGGCATCCTGGCAGCAGCCACTCCAAATGGGCCGCTGTTACCATCAATAGCTTAAGGCCATCATCTGTTTTGTCTGTGAAGACCTAGTTAAAAAGCATGGACTTAGAAGGACGAGATTTAGATACATCTATTTGAATCAGACAAATGTAGCCTGACACATATATTTCTTAGCAGGGATGATCTTGCAAATGAGAGATATATCACAACTTGTAATTAAATTTCACCCACCCAATCAGGGTTTGAACAGGTATTGTCAATATTTGCCCTTGTGACTCTCTTTTCTAACTTCCATGGTAGGCTAAGCGCTACCATTCAACAAATACATATTGGAGAATTTCAGGCTCTATTCAAGAATAAGACTATAAGACCCCTGCTCTCATGGTGTATATATTGTAGTTGAAGAGACACAATAACATACAAGAAGTCACAAAAAAATAAAAGGGACTTACAGATCATGGTAAAAATGATTAAGAAAACACAACAATATGTGACCAAGAGTGATGGTGCTCTCATAGGGAGTGTTAGATATGCCTGAAAAGGAATTTCAGGAGGTGACATTCAAATTGAGTTCTGAATAGTAAACCAAGTTGTAATATTAAGGAAGAATATTTCAGGCCAGTGAAAAATAGGTATAACTAACCTGAGGCAGGAATGAGTTTAGAATGTTGGATGAATAGAAAGAAGGCCAAAGACTTGAGCAGT
>NW_012103721.1:2080050-2083433 GCF_000951045.1 Mandrillus leucophaeus
GCAAAAGTGAGCGGAGTGGCAAGGGGTGTGTTAGCAAGTGAGCATGGGGTCTGGCCACTATGCACAGCCAGGTATGCTGGTTGTGGCAGGGTGGGCAGCTTCAGATGCTGACATGGGTGTCAGCTCCCTGCAAGGCTGTGGCTGGACCACGCGTACTGCAAGCAGCTTCTGTGGTTGGCACCGGGAAATGCAGTGGTGCCTGGAAGCTTGGAGATGCCAGGAACTGCAGAGCCCAAAAGTGGGTGTCACAGCCCTGGCTCGGGGAGCTCCTAGGTCTGGGCTTCTTGAAAGGCCACAGCTTTTCTCTCCTTCTCTCTTCTCTCCTTCTTGTCACTTGCAATGTGGTGAGCAAGGGGTGTGTTTCAGCCCTGTTTGTGTTACAGCTCTTTCATTGCCACCATTTGGCAGGTCCGGAGTTCTTCCCTCACATCTAGGAAGAATGAGGTACATGGACAAGTGGAGGGTGAAGTGAGCAAGGCAAACAGGTGCTTTATTGTGCGACAGAACAGCCGAGAGGAGACCGCAGTGGGTAGCTCCTTTTCACAGGCAGGGTGTCCTGACGTTTGTTCAGCTCTCAGCAGAGAGGAGACCCATAGGGGTAGCTCCTGTCTGCAGGCAGGTCATCCCGGAGTTTGTGTGAGTCGACCTGAGTCTGGGGTTTCTGTGGTCTTCAGAGGGGAGGAAGTGCATGCTGATTGGTCCATGGGTAGCCATGAGTGGGACCAGAAAAAGCAACGTAAGTTCTCACTTCAGTCTGCGGATCTGGCAGCCCTGCTCCCAGGCTTCAGGCCGTCTGACCTTTTCTGCCCAGTAGCCTGTCTGCCTCTGGGGCCACCAACCTGCCATCCCCAGCCCCCAGGCTGTTTGTGCCGAGGGGCACTACCTGCAGGCCCTTGCAGAACCACACTCAGCACCCCCTTGGCCTCCCTCTCGTGCTTGTCGGTGCCCAAGACAACAGGGGGCTGGCTTGTCCGCGCTGCCCCGAGTGCACACACACCTAGCCTGGTCTTGACAGCACCTAGGCTTGGCCACAACTTTGGACTGAAATCGGAGTGGGCGCTGGGAGCAGGGAGAGGCCAGGTAGTGGGAGCAGGCACTTCCCAGCCTGTGCGGACGTGGGGACTTCCCGGGCCACTGAGAGTGCAAAGATGCCTGGGTCTGAAGCCTTAGTGGGGTGGCTGGCTGCTGCTGCACTCGAGAGGGCAGGACTCCTGCCCCTCCAACTTGGAAGGGGGCGGGGCTTCCGCCTGTTCCCAGCTCCTGCCTGCTACTGAGAGTACACAGCCCTGGCTGCGCCTCCCACCCCACTGCAGCTGGCATCCTGGCAGCAGCCACTCCAAATGGGCCGCTGTTACCATCAATAGCTTAAGGCCATCATCTGTTTTGTCTGTGAAGACCTAGTTAAAAAGCATGGACTTAGAAGGACGAGATTTAGATACATCTATTTGAATCAGACAAATGTAGCCTGACACATATATTTCTTAGCAGGGATGATCTTGCAAATGAGAGATATATCACAACTTGTAATTAAATTTCACCCACCCAATCAGGGTTTGAACAGGTATTGTCAATATTTGCCCTTGTGACTCTCTTTTCTAACTTCCATGGTAGGCTAAGCGCTACCATTCAACAAATACATATTGGAGAATTTCAGGCTCTATTCAAGAATAAGACTATAAGACCCCTGCTCTCATGGTGTATATATTGTAGTTGAAGAGACACAATAACATACAAGAAGTCACAAAAAAATAAAAGGGACTTACAGATCATGGTAAAAATGATTAAGAAAACACAACAATATGTGACCAAGAGTGATGGTGCTCTCATAGGGAGTGTTAGATATGCCTGAAAAGGAATTTCAGGAGGTGACATTCAAATTGAGTTCTGAATAGTAAACCAAGTTGTAATATTAAGGAAGAATATTTCAGGCCAGTGAAAAATAGGTATAACTAACCTGAGGCAGGAATGAGTTTAGAATGTTGGATGAATAGAAAGAAGGCCAAAGACTTGAGCAGTATGAATGAGAAGAGTGGTAGAAGATGATATAGATAAGATAAATCATATAGATTTGTATGTCAAGTAAAGCTGTTTGGATTTTACTCTAAGTGCAAGGAGAAACCATTGGGGAATGTAAATGGATAGTCAGTCACTCTTTGTGCTCTTTGGGGAATGAATTGTAGGGTTCCAAGTGTGGAACTAAAGAGATCATCTAGGAGACCACTGCAATAGTTTAGGCAAAATATGGCTTGTGGCTTGGGCTGGAATGGTAATAACTGAGATGGAAAGGAGCACATAGATTCAGGATGTATTTTGAATCTGGAGCCATAAGGACTTGGTGATGGATTAGACATGTAGGATAAGAAAAAAGGAGGATTCAAAGATGATATCAGAGGATTCTTGGCTTGAGCAAGTGGGTGAATGTGATGGTAATTACTAGTATGAGAAAAATGGAGTAGAAGTAAGTTTCAGAGATGTGTTGGGGGTTCCTAAGACCACTCTTATGTTCCATGATTTGCCATAAGGACTCCCCAAAATCAGATGAGTTATTATCATCACTTATAGTGGTGATCTATTACAGTTAAAGGATACAGATTAAAATCAGCAAACAAAAAAGGAGCATAGGGTATGGCCTAGGAGAAACCAGGCATAGGCTTCTACTTTTCCTCTCCCAGTGGAATTACATGAACAGTATTTAGTTCTCCCATAAGTGATGTGTGACAATACATATAAAGTGTGGGCAACCAGGGAGGCTTATCTAAGCCTTGTGTCCAGGGTTGGACAAGTTCATTCACATAGTCATGGGGCACCCACATGGCTGACCTTGGTTATTCAGCGTCCAGCCTCCACCCTTGCCCCACCAAGTTTAGGCTGATATAGCATGTCCCAGGGCTCCAGGTATACAGAGACACTCTTATTAGGCAGAATATTCCAAGGACTCAGAGGTACCTCCCAGGAACCAGACCTGAAGATCTTTGAAATGTGCAGGGTTTAAGCAGTCCAGGTCAGCTGAGTTAACCCTTTAATACACAAGGGCAAAATCAAGAGTTGTGGTTTGGCAATTTTAAGTTTGAGATGCTTCTTTGAAATCCAAAAGGAATTGTCAGGGGTTAGTAATAAAGTTTTTAGTTTATAAAAGGTATTTAAAATCATGAGAGTAGGTAAGATTACCCCAGGATTGTATCTAGGTTAAAAAGAGAAAAGGGCCCAGGACGAAGATACAAGGCTTTCCAATATTTGGAACCTAGAGGAGGAGAATGTGAGAGCAAAGGAGAAAGAAGGAAAACTATGAGATTACATAGTCACAGAGCTAAGACAAAAGTGTTTTAAGATGGGCGAAGTCAACTGTATTGAATGTTAATGAGTTTTTTTTTTTTTTTTTTTTT
>NW_012103721.1:2084353-2122270 GCF_000951045.1 Mandrillus leucophaeus
ATCTCGGCTCACTGCAAGCTCTGCCTCCTGGGTTCACGCCATTCTCCTGCCTCAGCCTCCTGAGTAGCTGGGACTACAGGCGCCCGCCACCTCACCCGGCTAACTTTTTGTATTTTTAGTAGAGACGGGGTTTCACCGTGTTAGCCAAGATGGTCTCCATCACCTGACCTCATGATCCGCCCACCTCCACCTCCCAAAGTGCTAGGATTACAGGCGTGAGCCACCGCGCCTGGCCTAAAGGTACTACGTTTATTATTTCGGTAGTGAAGTAGCTGCATTTGACAACCAGGTCCAGAATGGAAGTGAGTGCCCAAAATTGAGCTAAGAAGAGATTCCTAGGTATAAGGAGATGATAAAATCTAAAGAGAAAAGATTTAAGATAAATCAGTTATGTGTTTCCTCAGGGTGATGACAGAATTCGAAGATGAAGGAAAGGTCAAAGGCTTTAATAAATAATAAGTGAGAATGACTGAGAAAGGTTTGGAGGTAAGGTTTAACAAGAGAAGAGAAGAGTAATCTAGAAGTGGCGGTGGAGAAAAACGAGGATCCTGATGCCATCTTAGGGTCTTCATGTGCATGGAATATTGGAAAATGATTCAATTCATGGAAGCCATTTTCTCTGGGAAAAACTAAACTGTAGTAAATTATAAGCACTGAGGAAATTACAAAGTAAAGATTATGAAGATATGAGTTTATTAATCTTGGAATGGGAATTCCTAAAAGATTGAGTAGTGAGAGCAATAGTGGGAATTTGGATTAAGAAAGAGAAATTGCATAAAAAGGGAAGTAGGGAGAATACAGCAGTCTAAGAGCTTACTTGGCAGAAACCAAGGAAAACAGGCTAAGGATCTGTGGACATATCTGACTCTCAGGTAGCCAGGAAAAGAACTGATGTTATCTTGGTGAGCATGAAACTCAAACATTTAGAGTTTAATAGCATTCAGGAAGAACCTCAAAAGAAATATCCCTGTATCTCATATTCTACTTGTAGTCACTGTTGAGATTATTGTATTCAGAATAATGTTACTAAACTGTCAATATGATTATAGTATCTTCTTTTCTTAAAAAGAAGTTCAAGCCACAAATCTTGAATGAGTAAAGAAGGAGGAAGAAGAAAGAGTAGTTTTTGGATAAATATAAAGGAGTAATATAGAAATGCAGGTATGTTTATGAAGATGGACAGAGGGAAAAAGAAGAAAGATTGAATAGATATATAAACATATTTTGAAGAAGAAAGGAGCTGTATGCTATTAATAGAAATATCAACAAGAAATAAAAAAAGTCAAACCAATGTTTTCTTTGTTTTTACCAGTTCTACCCTTTCCGGCTCTAAATGCAAGAGAGTTACAGTACAAAACCATAGTATTTTGTATCATACAGACAAATCTGAATTTGAATAATGGCTCTACCATATACTAGCCGTGACCTTAGACAAGTCACTTCACCTCTCTTAAGTATATGTTTTTCATTTACAAAGTGAGGTTGACCATCTGAACCTCTTAAGTTGCTTCGAATATTGTATGAAAAAACATGAGAAAGTATAAAACATGATACTTGACACATGGTAAATGCCCAGCAAATGTAGATTCTGTCTGTCTTTTTGATTGCTTTTTTTTTGGTTACTTTCTTTTTATTACTTTTCTGATAATGATTTCTAGTTTTCTTGAGAGTTTCTGCTTCTGCCTATCAAAATTCAGTATCATCTTAGACTTTGTTCTTGAACTCTTTCCCTTTGATGATTCATTTTCCCATTTTGAAATCTGTGATGTGTGCATTGGTGGTTCAGTTTTTTCATGGGCACTCGAAACCTTCTCACAGTCTTCAGGATATTTTACTTGAATGTTAACCTAGGTAAATTTAAACATATTTTAGATAATTAAGTTACTTATTTGTTATCACATGCAGCAAAACATTTATCTAAGTTTCATAACTAAGGGAATTGGCCTTCATACCCAATGTGACTTCAGGCAGTGGGCTGTTGGCAGAATAACAAGAGATTTGTTTTTTAAATGAATCATACTGTGTCTCACCTCTAAGTCTTAAAGTGCTTTGGAATGAATTTATTCTCCCTTTGTCTAGTAGTAAGAGTTCAAGCAAATCACTTTAGGCCTCTGGGTCTCAATTACAAAATGTGATGGTTATTCTAGCTCAATATATATATGATTCCGTGAAGCCTAGGGAAATTTCACACTTTTCTAGAGGCCACAACTGGTTTGTAGTAGATTGAGGAAGAGAACCCATATCTTCTAGCTCAGAGAGCATTGTATTTTCCCATATGCTCCTGTGGAAACCACAGGAAAATAATGTCACACTGTTACCAGTGGTGAATACGTACAGGTCTGCAGCAATTTGGTTCTTGCCTTCTAGGAGGAAAGAATTTGACTGAAGGGCATAGGCAGAGGAAGAGATTGAGGCAAGTTTTAGAGCAGGAGTGAAAGTTTATTAAAAAGTTTTATAGCAGGAGGAAGTGACGGAGCCGAGCTAGTGCGTCAAAGGTACCTCTATGGTTTTCCTCACATTCTTGAGTTGGGAAATGGCCACTGTTAAGTTGCAATGGAGATAAATCCCAGGAGCCACAATTTGGCGTGTCAGGAATTTGAATTTAGAGTTTAAATTCTCAGAGCATTCTCTCCAGGAAGTATTTTTAGAGTATCTCAAAGGCTTCACTTGACTTCTTGATCCTGCATAAACCCAAGGAAAAAAGAAATGGTTTGCTCCAATTCTAGATCACATTCTTCAAGGTCAAAGTCTGGATCACAGTCTAGTTCTTGATATAGATCAAGATCTCATTCTAGAAAGAAGCAATACAGTTCTAGGTCTCGTTCCAGAACATATTCAAGGTCTCGTAGTAGAGATCGTATGTATTCTAGAGATTATCATCGTGATTACAGAAATCATAGGGGAATGAGACAATCTTATGGGTACAGAGGAAGGGGTAAAGGGTTTTATCAAGGAGGAGGAGGTAGATATCATTGAGGTGGTTATAGACCTGTCTGGAATAGAAGGCACTCTAGGAGTCCTAGATGAGGTCGTTCACGTTCCAGGAGTCCAGAAAGAAGATCTGTTTCCTCTCAAAGATCCAGAAGCAGATCTCGCTGGTCATATAGATCTTCTAGGTCTCCAAGATCATCCTCTTCTCCTTCTTCATCCCCATATAGCAAATCTCCTGTTTCTAAAAGACAAGATGAGGGTCTCAGGAAAAACAAACCAAAAAAGCTGAAGGGGAACCCCAAGAAGAGAATTTGTTGAAAAGTAAATCACAGGAGGAACCAAAAGATACATTTGAGCATGACCCATCTGAGTCTATCAATGAATTTAATAAGTCGTCAGCCACATCTGATGATATTTGGCCTGGCCTTTCAACTTATGATAATAGTCCCAGATCACCCCATAGTCCTTCACCTATTGCTACACCACCTAGTCAGAGTTCATCTTGCTCTGATCCTCCCATGCTCAGTATGGTTCACTCTGCAAAAAATACTCCTCCTCAGCATTCACATTCCATTCAGCACAGTCCTGAAGGGTCTGTTTCTGGTTCTGTTGGAAATGGATATAGTCGATATCATCCTTCTCAGAATAGTCCAATTAATCACATCCCTTCACGAAGAAGTCCTGCAAAGACAATTGCACCACAGAATGTTCCAAAAGATGAGTCTAGGGGCCATTCCTCATTTTATCCTCATGGTGGAGATCAGGAAACTCAGACTGGGAAGTTCTTTAAAAGGTTCACAGATGAAGAGTCTAGAGTATTCCTGCTTGCTAGGGGTAATAACAGTGATAAAGAGGCTTCAAAAGAGACAGGATCAGAAAAAGGGAGGGCAGAGGGAGAATGGGAAGATCAGGAAGCTCTAGATTACTTCACTGATAAAGAGTCTGGAAAACAGAAGTTTAATGATTCAGAAGGGGATGACATAGAGGAGACAGAGGATTACAGACAGTTCAGGAAGTCAGTCCTCGCAGATCAGGGTAAAAGTTTTGCTACTCCATCTCACTGGAATACTGAGGAGGAAGGACTCAAGTACAAGTCCAAAGTTTCACTGAAAGGCAATAGAGAAAGTGATGGATTTAGAGAAGAAAAAATTGTAAACTTAAACAGACTGGATATGTAGTGGAAATGCCTAGCACTACAAAAGATAAGCACAAAGAAGAAGAGAAAAATTCTGAAATAACAGTAAAGAAAGAAACTCAGTCACCTGAGCAGGTAAAGTCTGAAAAGCTCAAAGACCACTTTGATTACAGTTCCCCTCTACACAAGAATCTGAATGCATGAGAAAAGTCTACTTTCAGAGAGGAAAACCCACTTAGGATCAAAATGATAGTTAGTGATTCTCATCATCCTGAATTCAGACTCAAAATGGCACGTGTTCCTCTTAATGATTCTAACAGACCTGCTTCCTTGACTAAAGACAGCTTGCTAGTACACTTGTCCATTCTGTCAAGAAGGAGCAAGAATTCTGATCCATCTTTGACCCCATTAAATTGCCACAGGCCAGCAACAGCACTTCAGAGTCATTTATTCAACACATTGTGTCCTTGGTTCATCATGTTGAAGAGCAATACTTCAAGTCAGCTGCAATGACCCTAAACGAGCGGTTCACTTCGCATCAGAAAGCCACTGAAGAACATAGTACTCAGCAAAAGAGCCCTGAAATACACAGAAGAATTGACATCTCACCAAGTACCCTGAGGAAGCATACCCGTTTAGCAGGGGAAGAGAGAGTTTTTAAAGAAGCAAATCAAAAGGGAGATAAAAATTAAGGTGTGACTCTGCTGACTTTTGGCATGACATTGATGGCCGTAGAAAAGAAAGAAGTAAAGAACAGGGAGATTCCAAGGGCTCCAGGGAATCCAGTGGATCAAGAAAGCAGGAAAAAACTCCAAAAGATTACAAGGAATACAAATCTTACAAAGATGAGAGTAAACATAAAAGTAGAGAGCAAGATCATTCTCGATCTTCATCCTCTTCAGCATCACCTTCTTCTCCCAGTTCTAGAGAAGAAAAGGAGAGTAAGAAGGAAAGAGAAGAAAAATTTAAAACTCACCATGAAATGGAAGAATACTCAGGTTTTGCAGGAATTAGCTGACCATGAAGAACCTTTTTTTGAATTAGAGGCAGAGGAAGAGCCAGAGGAGTTTTTGCTGGCACAAATACTGGTCCAAACAACTCAAATACTACCATTCAAAAGAGACTGAAGGAAGAGGAATAGGATCCAGAGTATACCCCAAAGAGCAAAAAGTACTTCTTGCATGACGACAGAGATGATGGTGTGGATTATTGGGCCAAAAGAAGAAAAGGTTGTGGTACTTTTCAATGTGGCAGAGGGCGCTTTAACTTCAAAAAATCAGTTAGCAGTCCTAAATGGACTCATGACAGATACCAAAGGGATGGGATTGTTGGAGATAAAGAAGAGACCGTGGAATATAATGAAGAAAAGAAGGACAGGTGCAAGGAAGAAAAGGAATAACAGATACGAAGTAAGATTACAACAGAGCAGAACTTGCACCCACCATTTTTTTTTAACCTGATTTTTGTTTTCGAATAAGAATGTAAGCATTTTACTTAAATTTTACTGTTTGCAAGTAGTCCATAGAAATTTTGTTTTAAGTCTTCAAATATCTTGAGAAATAGTAGACTGTATGTTGAAAATTGTACTGAAATAAAGTAGAAAATTGTTACGTACCATATTTGTAACTATCAACTTAAAAAAAAAAAAAACTTGTAACATTTTTGTTGCATGCATTGTAATTCTGCTTTGTCTATAAGATATGGTCAAGCACAACTCTGTGAAAGTTCTGATTCTCTGCCTTCCCTGTTTGTCAATGTTTTATTCTGAAGTAAACATTAGCTCTACATGTAAATCCCAGAACAGAATTTTTTTATAGAGACTACACTAATTATTTTAACTGTATACATCTGTTTAATTTGAAGACACTACATTGTAGGGCGACTAATTTTTGAAGTATACCACAGACAAAAAGTTGTTACTTTGGTAAACTAAGCTCGTTTAACACTTGAGCAAATGATTAAGGAGGAATAAAAAAGCTTTGTCAGTAGCTAAAAAGTACAAGCTATTAAAAATTAGATTGAAAAGTTTTAAGAAAATGTTATTTTTACTGAAAGCAAGCAGTGGCCTATAAAGAAGATTCTTAGGAGCTTTTTCTATTTGCGTTCAAAACTGAGTGTTCTCTTTCTATTCCTATTTGATAGTTTGAGTCATGGTCTTAGATATTAGCTATTTGTGAGAGGAAACTGGTTTGTAATAATACTGCAAATAGAAACCCCATTTCTACTGAACATCCTAGTTTTAAACAGAAGAAAAACTGTAATCCTGTGGTTGGTATAGGGGAGGTTTATCCTGCAGAATAAGTTGATACATTAGTATCTGATTTCATATCTTACATATTTATTTGAGCTGAACATTAGTTTGTAGTGTAACTATTAGTAAAAATAGAGAAACACAACATACTGTTCATTAATAGTATTTTAAGAAAATTGTTTTTCAAATGTCACCAATAAAAGTTTTGGCAGGAAGCTTGTTGCCGCATTGATCTAACTTGTTTTTTTTTTTTTTCTCTCTCTCCCCTATTTCAGTTGCAGTTTGTAAAATGACTTGTTCTTTTTCCTCTTAAGGGTTCTATTCTTCAGATAGATAATTTTTCAAATGTGAACTATCTTTTGCGTCTATATTGATAGCTCTTAAAGGAGTGAAAATCTAAAATAGTCAATTTCAATGTTAAGTCTGTCTGCTTTATGGGCATATATAAAAGTAGACACATTTATTTGTCAATTTAGTTGTGTGTGTTAAAAGGAGCTAATGCTTATTCTGTTAATGTAAACTTTTGAAGATCTTAAGTGTATTGCTCTTTCATCTTAAACACTTTCGAGGATTTGCAACGCATCTAGCACCTATATTATAGCCAGGGACATTGGTTAAGAGCTGTTGGAAACAAAATAAAAGCAAACTCAACATATGTGATGTTTATGGCCCTCAGATCCTTAGTATTATGTGATTTTTCCCCCTTAACATGTCTTTCTGAAATTGTCCATTAAAGCAGAGGAAATACCTGCCAAAGAAAGTACGTATTGCATTGATCAGGACATAACTAATGTTCTCCTGTTCAAAATAATACTTATTTACGTGTGAAAGCAACATGGATGTGATTCCCAACAAAGAATTTTCTTGACCCTTTTATTGTATACAAATAAATACATAACAGTTACTTGGTTAGACATCAAAAAAATTTTTTTAGAGCAGGAATGAAAGGAAGTAAAGTACACTTGGAAAAGGGCCAAGCAGGCAACTTTAGAAATCCAAGTTCCTAGTTCAACCATTGTGGAAGACAGTGTGGCGATTCCTCAAGGATAAAGAACTAGAAATACCATTTGACCCAGCCATCCCATTACTGGGTATATACCCAAAGGATTATAAATCATGCTGCTATAAAGACACATGCACACATATGTTTATTGCGGCATTATTCACAATAGCAAAGACTTGGAATCAACCCAAATGTCCATCAGTGACAGACTGGATTAAGAAAATGTGGCACAAATACACCATGGAATACTATGCAGCCATAAAAAAGGATGAGTTCATGTCCCTTGTAGGGACATGTATACATCTGGAAACCATCATTCTCAGCAAATTATCGCAAGAACAGAAAACCAGACACCACATATTCTCACTCATAGGTGGGAATTGAACAGTGAGGTCACTTCGACACAGGAAGGGGAACATCACACACCGGGGCCTATTGTGGGGATGGGGGAGGAGGGAGGAATAGCATTAGGAGATATACCTAATGTAAATGACGAGTTAATGGGGGCAGCACACCAACATGGCACATGTATACATATGTAACAAACCTGCATGCTGTGCACATGTACCCTAGAACTTAAAGTATAATAATAATAAAAAAAAAGTAAAGAGATCCAAGTTCCCTGTCTGACACTTGACTTGGGGTTTTATACACTGGCATGGTTCTTGGATTTGTGTCTCTCCTCCCTTGACTTTTCCTTTGTGCAGGCTGTCCATATGCACAGTGGCCTGGCAGCACTGGGGTGAGGCCACATGCAGAGTGTGTTTCCTGAAGTTGTGCTTTTGCTCATTTGAGGTGTTTTTCCCTTACCAGTCATGTGTTCCTAGAAGGTTATAGACCAGTTAAACTCTGCAATTTTGCCTCTCAGTGCTCATTCTTGAGCCTGCTCACCAAACTCCTGAGATCTTAACTAGAAGCTGCTGATCACAGGCTTCAGTTTTCTATTTTATTTTTTTGGAAGATTGCCTTTCCATGACACTGGCTGCAACCAATTATTATTTTAGAGAAACAGTTTAACAACCTCTTGACCATCCCCTGATGGTTGCCTGACATTCCTGGTTGTGGGGGTCCCTCTCCTGCCCTGTTCATGTCTGTCTGACTACCTGCTCTAACAACATGCTACCGTCTTTGCTATTACTTTCCCATACATAGCATCAGCTCAACTAAACCATTCTTGACACTCTTCTGGCCACCACCCCAAATACCTCAGGACAGAGACTAAACATGGTCTTTAGGCTGCTGATCTTGGGTGATAGGCTCCAGGGATCTAAGTTAAAAAGAAAGGTGGTAGAGAAAAATATTTCGCAAGAAAAGAGAGGTAAACAAATGAGTTCAGATGTCTTTTTTTTGGAAAAGGAGGAGGAGTTGCCCAACATAAAATCCACAGCTCCAAGGAACTTGCCACTAATAAATTAAGATGCTGAGACACAGACCTTTCAGTAGTATCAGCAAGGTTGACCTTTGCTGTGATATCTCCTGTTTACTGTGTATACAAATTATATAAGTCACAGCAAAGCACAAATTTGTCACATGGGGACATTCCATGTGGTTTCATTGCCCTTGGTGGTGTGAAGAGGAAGCCATGCTTTGAATGATCTCACAAAACTCTGTTTGTGTTATTTTAACATGACAAGTAGGTAAGAGGCCTTGGGAAATCCCAAGAAACGTAGGATGAAGGAAGGAAATTAGACTGTCAATGCCTGAATAATTGATATTATAGTTAACTCTTCCAGGGCAGTGGGTAGTGAAGATAATCAGGAAAACAGAAACGTAAAAAGCAGAAACCAACTATTAATTGATAGGTTTCTGTTTTGAAAACAGCTCTTATTTGTTTCTATCTCTTTCTGGGAAGTTGTAGTTTTTCAAGGGTAAACTCTAAGTTCTCTCTTGTGCAAGATTTTAGTTTCACAAATAAGTGGTTGAAATCTTGGGTTCTTTTTGCATTGGGCACTGACTGTCCTCTGTAACAGGAGCTGTGTGCCGGTTGATGTCCCAATATAGAGATATATCCAATTTGTTCTGTTCTCTTCCCCATTCGTCAGGGGCAAGATGCTCTCCTGCATGCCTCCATCCTCATACAAGGTGTCCAAATGCCCCTCCTCCTGTTTAGGGGCTAGGAAGTTCCCAAGACTATTGAACCCTAGGTTTTCTTTAGGTTGATGACATAGGTTATGCCAGTTCTTCAATCCATTTGGTAATTGCTTTTCTTTCCACTCTGCTTATTGGTACTTGTGGTTGTATATTGGTATTCCTTCTCCTTCCCTCCTCAAAGACCACTGGTTTTATTCTTCCATATCTCTTTGCTCTAGGAGATACTCTACTTTTGTGCTACCCTCCCCCAACTCCTCTAGTCTACGAGATGGGAAAGTTGGCCCTGCAAGCCTAGAAATCAGAATCTTCCTTTTGGATTTGACTTTCCATCTGCTTTGTTATAGTCAAAAGGAGGAAAACCAGCTCTTGGATAGCACTGAATGTTAAGAGGGAGCAGAATGCACAGGAAGCAACCATGCAAACATTCTAAGCTAGCATGCTACAACACCTATCTAATCATTATGTTTACCTTTTCTTAAATAGGACCAAGTGGATGAGACCAGAATGCATTTGTTTGATTAGTTTTGTCTTCTGCTGAGGTTTCCTTTGCTTGCAAGTGACATATAGCAAATTTGAATTAACCTTAATTAGTAAGGAACTTGATTGGAGAGATACTATGATATCTTGGTGAAATAAAAGGAAGAGAACAATACAGTCCTAAAAAGGGCAGAAGTACAAATGAGTCTTGAGAACTGCTAGTCCCAGGCTCTACAATGCCCTCATGGCTCTTTTCCTCTGTCCATTCACTCTTTTCCTTACTTCTATAGATTGGCTTGCTCTGCATGACAGAAAACATGACCACTCACTAATTCCTAAATGTAATTTTGTAATTGAAAGAAAGATATTATGTTCCCCTTCCCTTATAGAAAAATAAGAAGGAAGAAACAATCTGAGCAGGATATCTCCTAGCCAAAAATTTATTTTAGACCTTAAAATAATAAATTTCAGAGCTTCTACTGGAACTTTGTATAGTGAAATGAACAGCCCTTAAGAGACATGTGTTGGACAATGAGTTTGTTTTCCATTTCCAGGAGATACAATAGGATAAAATTGGAAGTATAATTTGGGGATAAAGGAAAGGAATTAACACTGATCTACATAATGACAATATTAAGTATGTCATTGTGAGATTGCTAGCCTTGCAAAGCCTGTGGCTGGTAAGAATATTTCTTCTCTTATGAGTTGAAATTAAACTGTTTTATTACAAACCAATATTTATACTTTCCATATATACATGTAAGTGTCTGTGTTTCCACCACTACCTGCTGGAAATTAGAATGATAATTAGACAAGTTCTGTGACAACCACTGGTACAAAGACTTTTAGAACCCTTGGGTTGTTATTTTAGGCGGAATCACTCAGACATGTAAAAATATTCCACAGAAAGAAGTCAAATGCATAATACAGCAAAGGTTTCCTGTTGGTAGGGACATAGTATCCCAAAAGGTGTGTGTAGCATCACAAAGAGAGACAGACCTGAAAATTAGCCAGGCATGATGGCACACACCTGTAATCCTAGCTACTCAGGAGGCTGAGGCAGGAGAATCACCTGAGCCTGGGAGGTGGATTGCAGTGAGCTGAGATCATGGCATTGCACTACAGCCTGAGTGACAGAGTGAGACTCCATCTCAAAACAAACAAACAAACCAAAAACAAAACAAAACAAAAAGAGAGAGAGAGAGAGAGATACAGACCTGAGAAGGGGACATAAGGTTAGGAAAACAGATGTTCATGAGAGGCTACCCTGTACAGTTTAAACTTCTTGATTGCTTTTATTTTAGATGGTGTACACAGCACATGACAGTCAACAAATATCACAGACTTAGCTTCAAAATATCTTACTAGCTTCTATACTTGCTAGCTAAATATCTATACTTAGCTTCAAAAATATCTATCTAGAGAAGAAATGAGAAAATGTGTCATGTGAGACCAGGATGGGTATAGAACACAGAGCAGATACCTACATATTCCTTGGTCCCACAGGGGTTCATAGGTCAGCAGACCCAGATTTCAGCTATATGGAGTGACCTACAAGAGTATTTGCTGCAAGTGTGAGAAACCATTCCTCACCTTCCTTTGCCATTGTCTATAACCCTCTTGCGTATTATCAGAGGCACCTTCCCAGTTACAATGTTCAATGACACAAGACATATTTAAGCACATTTAGTTTATCAGAATATGTGTTTGATCCAAAATAAATCATCTGTAACATAATTAGATGATTCATATTTTTGAATGATCACCGTTGTAGGTTTTATGGTCTGGACATCTCCATATGGAGTTACAGAACACTGTGGTAGAGGTTACATTATTTAATTTTCTCCTTTTTTATGTTTTAATGTTCTTTAGTTATTTCAATCTCTCTGTAAAGGCCAATATAGCTTTTCAACCTTATGTAGCAATGCTGTGTGGGATTAAAGAGTAGGCAGTACAGAAAATGTATCTGGAACAGATTAACCATTTTGCTGGTTCCAGTGCAGAGACAGAGTACACTATTAAGGTGACTACATCAAGGCATATGGGAGGTGACCAGCAGGGAAGCGAAGTTTTCTTAGGAAGGAACTGGGAATATCAGGATGGACTACTGTGAGAACTATGATGTAATGGCTATGTGGAACATGCAAGGAGAGACATGAGAAAACCATGCTTGTACACACAGACTTGAGATAGATAACAGTAAATTCGGAAGAAAATTGACGCATGGAGTATATGTTATTATCAAATTCTGGGTCCCAGTTACAAAATCCCAGGGTAGAAATTTATTGATTTATTTTAAATAAAATGCTAAGCCCGGGCGCGGTGGCTCAAGCCTGTAATCCCAGCACTTTGGGAGGCCGAGACGGGCGGATCACGAGGTCAGGAGATCGAGACCATCCTGGCTAACACGGTGAAACCCCGTCTCTACTAAAAAATACAAAAAAACTAGCCGGGCGAGGTGGCGGGCGCCTGTAGTCCCAGCTACTCGGGAGGCTGAGGCAGGAGAATTAATTGTACCCACTAGGCACGTTGCAGTGAGCGGAGATCGGCCACTGCACTCCAGCCTGGGCGACAGAGGGAGACTCTGTCTCAAAATAAATAAATAAATAAACAAACAAACAAACAAACAAACAAACAATAAAATAAATAAATAATAATAAAATAAAATAAAATGCTAAAACCCAGACCATCACTCAGTATTGAGGTAATGGTTCTCCTTCTGCAGGCGTATGATTGGGGAAAAGGGAAAGCAGTTTCCAAAATGGGAGAGGGATTAGACAGCCAATCTCACAGTAATGCACCCTGGGCCACATCATCTACTACTAAGCATTAAGACTGGAAGCATGTTACTGTTTTTGGCAAAGCTGACTCTTCCTCATATTCTTCCTGTTTGATATAAAAATGCATTATACAGGTCATAAAGAGGTTTATTTATTAAATGGTATAGTCTTTGTATTTCATGCATTTTAGTGTTTAAATATGCAATCAGACTTGGAACACTTACCTCCTTAACATGACAAACTATTAAAACACCTCTGGAAATACCAGGAAAATCAGAAAGACCACAGAAATAGAAAGATGACTTTTTTAATTCCAGGAAAATCAAAGTTTTCAGAAGCTATCTCATATGACCTGAAAGAAAAGAAGAAAACTGCAAAAATGAAGAAACTGAAATGAAAAATCACCAACTAGAAACAGGTTTACTAAAAATTAAACAGCAATAACAAATAATTACTTAAAATTTTTATTCTGAAATTGGTTCATGGTTACGATTTCTATTTTTCTTCTGCAAAACCAAGAATACTAGTTCTTTAAGGCTACTTCAGTATTGAGAAGAATGTTTTACAAAGAGGAGTGGCTGAAGCTTAGGATAGTTCTAGCTAGACTGTGAATCTGAGGTCTTTCCAAGAAAGACAAGTGGCCTCTAAACAAGAACATATTCCTTTGGTAAGTTTTTTATCTTTATTATGCTTGAGCAAGGCAAAATATTTGTCTGCCAAGGATCCTTCTCTTAGACTAGTGACCTGTTTCTCTGTTTGGAAGAACTTTTGTAATTGGACTATTATTTTTATTGTCCAGTTTTGTCTATCTCTTCTGCTACCGCTCTAGTTCAAACCTCTATCATCTCTTTCCTGGACAACTATCTACTAATTGTTTTCCCCAATCCCTCCAGCCATCCTTCCATTTCATTCTCTCTACTGTTGGAAGACAAAACTTTAAAAAATGCTAAATAAATAAATACATAAATAGATTCTGTTTAAAACCTTTTGGAAGCTGCTTCTTGCTCTTAGACACAGTCCTACATCTTCCCTAGGATCCACAAAACCCCCACATACCTAATCTTTGTTTATCCTACCTCACTCTCTAACCTTGCTTTGCATGGTCAAGCCAAATGCCCATCAGAAGAGTGTTGCATTTGTTGTTCCTCTGTCCGACATGCTTTTCTCCATACTTCTTCTTCACCTACGTAGCACTTTTTTGTTGCTATACTGAATGTGAGTGTCCCCTCAGAATTTATATGTTGCAATCCTAACCTCCAGTATGATGGCAGTAGGTTGTGGGGCCTTTGATGGGTGTTTAGGTCACAAGGGTAGAGTTCTCATGAATGGAATTAGTGCCCTTGTAAAAGAGGCCTCACCTATTCTAGATGAGAGAGAGCTTCCTCACCTATTCTATCATGTGAAGACACAATGAGAAGACAGTTGTCCATGAGCAAGGAAGAGAGCCCTCACAAGACACAGTGTTGGAATTAGATCCTGTGGGAGCTTGTTGTTCCATTTAGTCTTTGTGGAAATTTCAAATGGGGAGAAGCAGGCAGAGCAGGAGTGCCATCACTTCTATGGAAGCCTGCCAGCAGGTGACCAAGAGTAGTGCCAAAGTGGTGTGGCCTTACTTTGGAGAATTTTTCTCTTCCAGGCTCCTTGGCCTTTTAAGTACAATGAACTTTATGTGAGTACCCCGTGAAGATCAGGCTAAACCAGCTCATGGAAGACTGATGCATATTTCAGAATACTTTTTTTAAAAAATTATACTTCGTAATGCATATTCCTCTCCAGAGTCTGGAATATTTACGTTTACTTACAAAGCATTTTTCCTAAGAAGCTCAAAATTCTAAACTTGTCATCAGTTTCTTAATGGCAAGTGTAGTGTAACATGATTTTTTCAAGGAATTTGTGCAACACCTCTTGGAGCTGCAAGAGAAAAGCAAGCCCACGCAGCAGCACACAGACCTGAGGAGGTCTAGGTTCCTCCTCTGACCCATTATAAGCAGGTTGCTTCACCTTATAATTCACACATGGCTCAGGTTTTCAAGTCACTTCTGACTTTGCTCAAACTGAAATAACTAAGAACATAAGCAAAAGTCCAAATTCTTTAGATGTTCCACAGGACCAAGGACACTGCAGCTAATAATGGCTTAGGATGAAGATGGGTAGACTTAACAACGGGGAAGTGGCAGTGTTCACTTACCTTAATTTGTTTGGGAGAACAGATAAGTGCCCTTCAGTTTCAGTAGAGAATAAAAAGGCAAAATTTCAGAGGCATTTCATTTCATTAAGATTTCATTATCATGAAACACTGTTAAGGTCAGCCTCTTGAGGCAATGTGAATACGATAACTTTCCTGTGTTTGTACTTCGTGTATTAAATATTCCTGAATCAGATGCACACATTACCTAAGTGTCAAAACTATGTGTTTCTGTTTGACAATGTGTCATTTGTCAGAAGTTTGACCTTTTATGTCTTACAGTTTAAAAATATTTTTTCTCTTATATGATAATTTTATTTTAAAATAATAATAGATGACAAATCTCCCTAAAGGAAGGCATTTTTTCAGAAATTGTATGGATAACTATTCTGAAGTTTAGAGGTTTTCAGTGGAGTCCTGTACACTAATTATGGACAGTTTAGATGGTAATTTTAAGTAGTTGTAAGTGGGGTGGGTGATCAGGGGAGTAGAAAAGCAAGGGGAAAATCAGATAGGAGATTTCTTCTTTTAATAGTTTGAAAACAGTTGTTCTTGGGCAGGAGTTGGAGATTTAAAAGTGAAATGTTGAGAATGGGGCCAAGATGGCCGATTAGAAAGCAGCTGCAGTCGGAGGCACTCACAGAGAGGAATGAACGGGGCAAGTGAATACAGCACCTTCAACTGAAATATCCAAGTACTCACACTGGAACTGCTCAGGGAAACAAGTCAACCCATGGAAAACGAAGCAAAGCAGGGTGGGACAATGACCCACCCAGGAGTGATACGCAGCCAAGGAAACCCCCATCCCCAGCCAAGGGAAGTGGTGACCAATGATGCGACCCTGGGAAACCACACTTCTCCCATGGATCTTTGTAATCCATGAATCAGGAGATCCCCTCATAAGCCCATGCCACCAGGGCCTTGGGTCCAACACACAGAGCTGTGTGGAGTCGTGGCAGAACAGCTGGTCAGGCATGCACAGAGACCCAGGAGCTTTACATATTCTGGCCCTGGGATCTCCAACAAACATGTCTGCAACTGAGGCAAGGTATGAAATCTGCACATACCCCTTGGAAGGGGGCTGAATCAGGGAATCAAGCAGCATCATTCTGCAGTCCACTTCCACTGGCATCTCTCAAGATAAGACTCACTGGCTTGGAATTCCAGGCAGCCACCATCAAGAGAGTAGAGTCTGCCTGAGACAGGATGAAGCCCCTGGGAGAAGGGGCGGGCCACATCTCTGCTGTTTGGTCAACTCGGTCTTTCCAGCCTGTGGACTTTGGAAAGTCCAAACTGTCTGGACAAGGAAGGGTCCCCTCAGCACAGCACAGCTGCTTTGCAAGATCATGGTGAGACTGCTTCTTTAAGTGGGAACCGGATCCATTTCTTCTTACTGGGTGAGACCTCCCAGCTGGGGACCTCCAGTCACCCCTACACATTTTCAACAGAGCTCTGATCTCTCTCTGGGATGAAGCCTCTGCAGGGAGGGGCAGGCTGCCATCTCTGTGGTTTGGTTAACTCAGCTGGAGGCATCATGCTACCTGACCTCAGACTATACTACAGGGCTACAGTAACCAAAACAGCATGGTACTGGTACAAGAACAGACACATAAACCAACAGAACAGAATAGAGAACTCAGAAATAAGACCACACATGTGCAACCATTTGATCTTCAACAAATCTGACAAAAACAAGCAATGGGAAAAGGATTCCCTATTTAATAAATAGTGCTGAAAGAAGTGACTATCTATATGCAGAAAATTGAAGCTGGACCACTTCCTTACACCTTATACAAAAATCAACTCAAGATATGCTAAAGATTTAAATGTAAAATGCAAACCTATAAAAATCCTAGAAGAAAACCTAGGCAATACCACTCAAAGAGTAGACATGGCAAAGATTTTATGACAAAAATGCCAAAAGTAATTGCGACAAAAACAAAAATTGAAAAATGGGATTCAATTAAACAAAAGAGCTTCCACACAGCAAAAGAAACTATCGTCAGAGTAAACAGACAACCTACAGAATGGAAGAAAATTTCCATAATCTATCCATCTGACAAAGGTCTAATATTCAGCTTTTATAAGGAACTTAAATTTATCACATGGAAAAACCAACCCCATTAAAAAGTGGGCAAAGGACATGAACAGACACTTCTCAAAAGAAGATATACATGTGGCCAACAATTACATGAAAGAAAGCTCAACATCACTGATCATTAGAAAAATGTAAATGAAAACCCCAATGAGATACCATCTCATAGCAGTCAGAATGGCTGTTATTAAAAAGACAAAAAACAATAGATGCTGGCCAGGTTGTGGAGAAAAGGGAATGCTTTTATACTGCTGGTGGTAGTGTAAATTAGTTCAACCATTGTGGAAGACAGTGTGGAGATTGCTCTGAGACCTAGAGGCAGAAATACTATTCTACCCAGCAATCCTATTACTGGATAGATAATCAAAGGAATATAAATTGTTCTATTATAAAGATACATGCATGCGTATGTTCATTGCAACACTATTCACAATAACAAAGACATGGAATCAACCTAAATACTCATCACTGATAGACTGAACAAAGTAAATATGGATATACTCCATGGAATACAATGCAGCCATAAAAAAGAAATGAGATCATGGCCTTTGCAGGGACATGGATGGAGCTGGAGGTCATTATCCTCAGAAAACTAACACAGGAACAGAAAACCAAACACCAAATGTTCTCGCTGATAAGTGGGAGCTAAATGATGAGAACACATGGACACGTGGAGGGGAACAACACACACTGGGGCCTGTCAGAGAGTATGTGGGCGACAGCAGGAAGAGCATTGGAAGAATAGCTAATAAATTCTGGACTTAATACCTAGGTGATGGGATGATCTGTGCAGCAAACCACCATGGCACAAGTTTACCTATGTAACAAACCTGCATATCCTGCACATGTACCCCTGAACTTAAAAGTTAGAAATAAAAAAAAAACTAGATTGAATGCAGAAACGGATATGAGAATTCGGCCACTATCTATTAAGCTAGACTCTAAAGACAGTTATGAAATATAAAACAATGCTGCTCTTCTCAGATATTTTTTGTTTGGAAAAATATAGTTATTTTTCCTAAAATATGCTATTTATGTTTAATCGAATATGTCTGTTATTATTGTAAAACAAATTAATATTTTAACATTTTCCAAGTTTTAATTTTTAACACTCTATATATTGTTAATAAAAAACAAAAATGGAGACCACAGTGTAGCTATACCCCAAAACCAAACACCTGTAACCATATAGCCAAAACTTACATCATCCTGATTTCCTGGAAACACTAGCTCTAAGCATAAACAAAACACAAAATCATAAACACAAGCTTTATGTCCTTTTCAGCATGGATCAGTGAAATTAAACCATCAGCTATGAACAATCAGCTTGAAGAGTTCTGGTTGCCTTAACAAAATAATAAAAACAGCCAGCCACAGAAAAGGTCAAATACTTCCTCCTTTATGTTTTATAAACTATGTCGTAATTGCTGTGAGTGGAGCTTCTTACCACCTTGGGTTGAATTCTCCTGGTTCATGAATTGTTATTTTGTATGCGCAATAAACTTTTAAAGTTTTTCTTTAAAAAAGTGAAATATTTATCTAATATGTAAATTGACCCGAAGATCCATTTGGGCAGAGTGTACTATCTATCTCTCTAATCTTGAGGCCTATTCATAGCTTCCTTAAGTAAATGTTTAACTGGCTACTCAACCTCAGTACAATGACCCCCCATAGAGGCCCATGTTGTAGAGAGGGGATGAGGATATAAAAGGTAATACTGTGAGTATTTTTGCAGTCAGATGTATAAGACCCAGAGCCTTCTGTAGATCCCACCTCTTTATCCTCTTATCTGTCTCAGGTCATTCACAGGGGAAAAAGTGAATATTCAGGATGTGGGAGATATGGAGACAACTACTAAATAAAACCAATTGGTAATATTAATTGATTGGCTCATTCCTAAAGAACAGTTATCAAATAGTATTATATTGCTGTGGTAGGTGCCATTGTGGTTGTGGCTATGAGTATAATATATGGTCTCTAATCCAAAGAGTTAGTCCAATTTTGTCTAGAGACAAAGTTAATATACATGAACATTTAAATATTACACAAGCAATAATGCAAAAGATATCAGACACCAGTTATTTTGGTGATTTTTTTCATTAGGCGGTGGAGGGTTTGATGGGTTTATGGATGCTTAGACCACTTTGGGGGGCCCTATTCAGAAGGCAGTAACTTTTTTTTAACATAGCAGTATTCAAAAGTAATAACTGGCTAAAAATAACTCCTAGGAAAAAATAGCACAGAAAGCAGGACAAACTGGGGTTACTCTGTGCTCTTGCTAAGGCTGAGTGAAAGGGGCTCAAAGTTACGTCACTGCCAAGGTATTGGCCACAGTCACCCAGGAAGACTCACCAGCACGGGGGTATCTTCTTTTTTGATAATGCATACCCACAGCAAAGAGCAGTATTTGCTTTTTGTCTTGAATTCTAGGGGTTGCTGATGAAATCGAATTGGACAAGAAAATAATGTGGTTCTCCCATTAGTGTGTGTGTTGAGGATCAGAAGTAGGATGGAGAAGCTCCAGGGTGAATTTCCTGCCTCACACTGAATGTCTCCAAACCTTGAAAAACAGACTCTAGGTGGTGCATTAAAAATATTTACTGATTGTCTCGACAACCTTGTTGAAATCAACTGACCACAAAAAAAAAAAAAGTTTACTTCTGAACTGTCAATTATATTTTATTTATCAGCGTGTTTATCCTATGCCATTACCACTCTGATCTGATTATTGTAGCTCTGTTGTAAGTTTTGAAACTGGACAGTGTTAGTCCTTCAACTTTATGCTTTTATTGTTAAAACTGTTTTAGTCATGCTGGGTTCCTTGCATTTGCATACAAATTCTGGGATCAGCTTGTAAATTTTTGCAAAAAGGCTGTGATAATTCAGATGAGGATTATGTTGAATCTGTAGCTCAATAGGAGAGTATTGCCATCTTAATAATGTTAATTTTCTAGTCCACGAACACAGATACCTCTCCAATACTTTAGGTGTTCTTTTGCCTTTTTAAGTAATGCTTTGTAGTTTTTATTGCATTTTTTTATGATGTTATTGTACGTGGAGTTGTTTTCTTAATTTTTAGATTGTTCGTTATTAGTATATCAAATACAACTGATACTTGTATATTTATTCTGTATTACATATCCTTGCTGAACTTGTTTTTCAGATATAATAGTTTTTTCTTAAGTCCTTTATGATTTTGTATAAATAAGATTATGATATCTGCAAACAGATAATTTCACTTCTTCCTTTCTCATCTGGATTTTTTTCTTTTTCTTGTCTAATTTTCTTAAGAAGGAGTATGATGTTGAATAGGATTAGTGAGAAGGAATGTCTTTGCCTTGTAACTGATACTAGGGGAAACCCTTTCAGTTATTTATCTATAAATATGCTAGCTTTGAGGTTTTGTGGATGCCTTTTACCAGGTTAACAAAGTTTCCTTCCCATCTTAATTAACACTCAACAGCCAGTATTGAGTGTTTTCATTATGAAGGATGATTAATTTTGTAAAAACATATGTGTCTATTCAGATGATCATATGGTTTTTGTTATTTGTTATACAACGTATTAATTCATGGGTCTTTGAAATAAACTTTATTTTCCAAAAAAAATTTACTGATTTTTAAATGTATCAGGTAATTTATGTTTTAATTTAGCCTCAGATAGTGTCATTTTCTCATGTAAAACTTTTTTTCTTTACTGTGTAACAGTTTCTGTCGGAAGCAGTGGTGATATTGCACTAAGTCCCAAATCATTTCAGAAGACCTAGAGCCAGGAAAATACATTATCAATCTGTGCTGAAATCACAGGATGAATCACGGTATTCTTCATTTTCCTTTTGTGCTAGTAGACTCCTCCCTCTGCAAAGTCTGCCGCCCAATAGGCCTCTTTTTTAAAGCTGAAGCCTCTCTCTGGAGTCCCTGAGTTGCTCTCCAAACCTAGGCACTCTAAGGATATTGTGTCCAGTGCACAAGAGAACATAGAAACCTGTTAGTGTTGGACATGTACATGTGACTGAATATATATTTAAAATTTAAAATTTATAGAGTGTGGCATGCCATGTCCATAGGAATGTATATCTCAGGCAGTATTGACCCAGAAATAATATGAAGTTTTTTAACTTAAAAAAATTGTTCATTTACATAGTTTAACTGATTGAAGTGTGAGGGCTTACATTTTTCTGAACAATTAATATGGACTTGAAAGTCTTATTGAATTGGTGGGAGATTTGAAGGTAGAGGTTATATATCAGAATCCCTTTCAGAGTTCTAAAATTCACACCTGCTCCCACTTCTCACTGAGACTTATGTGTGCACCCATGGGCAATACTTGAAACAAAACAATTTCTCTACTCTTTGGGGATTGCTGATTCAGATGAGTTCATTACTGGTTATGCAGTTATACCAGTTTAAATAATGCCCCAAAATGATTTGAGAAACATCTTTAGGTATATTCCATAAGGCTTTATTGTTTTTTCTCTATGCTTCTCAAAATTTTTATCAATAGTTTAGATGAAGATATAGAAATTGGATATTTGGAATCAAATATGCAGTGATACAAAGCTGTGAAAGGAACCTTAATAGGATTCATGAAAGTATTGGAATCCAAAGGGATCTATGTAGGTTGAAACACTTGACTGAAATGAAGTCAAATTTAGCAGGAATAATTTAAACTTTCAATTAATGTTGAATTTATTTAATATTAATAAATGTTCATTTCTTTAACTCACAAATAGAAGAAAACATGTATAAGGAAGAGACTGCAGCTTTCTAGAAGACCTAAATTAACTGAGACAAGGTAAGAAAATTTGATCCTTTGTTTAAATTAGCCTGACTTGAAATGTACAAGGTAATCCATTGCTAAAATCTTCTCTAAAATAACACATTCTAATAGATGATTTTAATATGTGACTGATTAGACTAAGATATCTTCTGCCTTTAATCTCAGATTAAAAGAAAAGAATGCTAAAAGTAATTATAAGCTAGTTCAATGGTATGTAATATACTATAAACTGCAGAATTATGCAACAGAAAGCATCTCTGAGGTATTACTGTGTTTTTGGACTTCTTGTTAGATATACTTTTGCAATGGAGCTGACTTTTATGCCTTAATATTCTATCCCATGATCATCCAGTTCTCCTTTATCTGATTTAACAAGATACCTAAGGGAAGAAAATGAACTAGCAGGCCCATGAAAGCCTTCCAGCCAGTTCTGCTAATTTATTTTTGGCATTGGTATGATTGTCTAAATTCACATTCTAGCCTAACAACCATTCACTTCCACCACAAATATCTACCAAGTACCAGCTAATAAGCCAGGCACTTTCTAAGTCTTAGGGATAGTACTAAAGGTGCAGGGCAGTATCCTTCCTTCAAGGAGCTCAAACTTTGCGAAAAGACAAATATAAACAAATACAAACAATGTGCCATGGTATTAAAAAAAACCTGGATGTACAGAAAGAAGGAGAAAAATGAATTCACTTGAGAAGTGGTGAAAGATTCCAAAGGAAGTGGAATTTGATTGGGTTTTGAAGGATGGGTTAGTGCTTTCAAAGAGAGAAGAAAAAGGGGAAGACATACAGGAGGAAGCAGATTGTGTGGGGAGTGGGGAAGAGTTATGTGTGGTCAGAGTGACTTTGCAAGGTGCATGGATTTGACTAGAAGGGTCACGTGGGATGATATTTGGGCCATGTAAAGGAGCTTTCAGATCATCCTGATAGTAAACCAGCATGAGTTTTTAATCTAGGGGAAAATATAATCCGATTAGCATTTTCAAAACATAGATTTGGAGAGTATATGGGAAGGGGTTTACAGTTAGGAGATAGTTGCCTAAGGGAAACCAGTTATGATAAGCAGCTGAATCTAGACAATGAGAATGCAGGAACAAAAGAGGATTAAGAAGTTAGGTTTTATGAATTAGCTTCCTAGACTTCAATCAAGTATACATTAATTTGGAAAGCTGAGGATCAAAATTGTTATCTCTGGAAGTTCCCTGAATGTGTATATACCACCTGAGGTCCTATTTAGAGCATTCTCCACTGCACAGGCCAACAAGAAACATGTCAATACAATCTTATCAGTGGAATCTTAGTTCATTTTCAGGTAAACTCAGCCATTATTTTTGTGAAATATGTTTGTTTCTTCATTTTTCTGTTTATCTTGCTCTTGTGAAGCATGTTTGCTACTGTACAGCTTTGTGAGCTTCAAGCTACTATTAGAACTCTGTCCAAGAACAAGGCTGGTACTATCAGAGGGTATTTGGAAATGACTGATTACACACACACACAGGATTTTCAGCATGAAGGAACTAATCCATATGGCACTGCTGTGGTGGATACATTAGTCTGTGCACTTTTCAAAATCTATAGAAGTGTATACCTTAAAGAGAGAACTTTATAGATTTTTTTAAAAAAATCAACCAATACTTTGGGAGAACCCAGTCTGTGACAAATGAATTTAACTGCATTTTTAACATATGACATAATTTCACTGCAAGGGCAGAGGAAAAAGGGGGCCAACCTACAAATCTTTGGAAAATAGTGTTTGGACTAGATACTATATAGCTAAAGATAGAAAAAGAATTCCTTACAGACACAGTACTCTAGTTGGTATATTTGTTTTTTACAGTAGTATGTGTTGGAAATTCGGAAACTACTTAATTTGTATACTAGGAATAAACAAACAAACATATGTGTTGTGTTGTAGATAATGAGAGCCAGGTTTCTCACTGCCAGAGAAAGAAGTTACAAATAAGCTGGAGAGGTGGAGGGGAAGGCTAGAATGAAACTTCTAGTGCTGCATTAGAGTTGGAGATGTTGGAATGAACTCACTTATTTTAACAGATATACAGTTATATGCATATTAATATATAACTATATAAGCATAGATATGTGTGTATATATGGGTTAGTATACATGCATAAATTTCCTAGGTCTCTTTATTAAGAGGGCCTTAAAAAGTGACACCCTCTAAGTGAGCCAAGATCGCGCCACCGCACTCCGCGGAGCTTGCAGTGAGCCGAGATCATGCCACTGCACTCCAGCCTGGGCGACAGAGCGAGACTGCGTCTCAAAAACAAACAAACAAACAAACAAACAAACAAAGTGACACGCTCTGGTAACAATAAAAATGCCAAATGCTTAGATTCTATGTCATTCTCCAATAAAAGAAGCCAGGACCCCCTAGAAAAATGGCTAACTTTAATCTGGGACAGGGAAAATATAAGATGATCCTGGAGCATCTTATAGTGCCAGAAAGTAAAGCAGTGCTGAAAGAAAACAAAAAAGGAAAGGTAAGAGCATGTCAAGAGGACACAGGAACCATTATGAAATGGCTGGAATGGCCAAAGCTGGAAAAACTTGAGCAATGTAATATATAAAAATGGCACAGAATTATAACCCAGAGGATAAAATAAACCTCACAGAGTCCTTATTTGTATAAATTAGTGATTGAATATATAAATAAATAATACATAAATGGGTAAGAAGGAACAGATTTTTCCTTATGGAAAAATTCTACTTAGTAAATGTAGACGGGAATACAAAATTACCATTAGAACACCATCGCAATAATTGCAGCAGGCAAAATCCACAGGTGAAGCTAATGTTAGAAAGCACAGTTTTAAGGAGAAACAGGATATTTGCACAGCCTTAAAGTATCTCCTGAGAAATTTTAATAATGTTCACTAATTCTTTGATACTGCTTTCTCCAGGAGGTGGAGTTAATTTTCCTTCCTTTGAGAGTGTATTGGATTGAGTGACTTTCCTTTAATAAATAGAATATGGAAAAAAAAAGATAGTAGCTATAGAATGGAGAAAACTGGGCACACACCACCTTAGTCAAGTGATTAAAGTTAATATCACCTGTAATGAGTCATGTCCATATCACATACTTCCTGAAATGATATAATGAGAAGAGCACTATGGTCTTCTTCCCTCAGTGCACAACCTCAGTTTAATCATGGGAAAACATCAAACAGAGTGAGGGACAGTCTACAAAATACCTGGTCAGGACTCCTCAAAATTGTATGAAAGACAAGGGAAAACCAAGAAACTCTATTTGGTGAGGAGACTAAGAAGATGTGGCACCTAAATGCAGTGGGAGGTTCTGAATTCGATCCTGGGAGAGACAAGAGACATTAGTGGGGAAAGGTGGCAAAATCAGAATAGAGTCTGAAGTTTAGTTTATAGTACTGTATTAACATTGATTTATTAGCTTTGATAAATACACCATGGCTATGTAATGTAGAAGTTGAGTGAATTATATATGAGAACTGCTGTTGCAATTCTGCAAACCTAAAATTAATTCAAAGTAAAATTTAGTAAAAAAATCATTGGCTTTAAACCTCTTTCTCTTCCACTGTAAAATAATGTTAGTTTTCAAGGAGCTGGAAATTTCCTCAAGGACACAGCAAAGGTAACATGGAGTTACAATAAATCAAGAGGATCAAGAGGCTTATCTAGAAATCCTGCCAGGAGTGATTCAAACATAACCCAGTTGTGAGCCTTCAACATTAAAACTTCAGAGAAATTAGATTTTAAACCTAAACTATCTGAAATAAAAATTATATTGAATATTTTAATGAGATACATGAATATGTCTAATTCCTTAAGCATAAACTTTTTTAAAAAGTTTTATAAACTTTAGACATTTCTGTTTTGCTCACAAGGCAAAGAAACCCTACTGAAAAAATGAAAAGTATTTTTGATATTTTTCATAAAGCTATATCACCTAACTAATGTTCCACAGTTAATAAAATGTTTCTAAAATTATCTGAAATTATCTTGACTGAATGAATGGGTAAAAGCTATATGTTGATAATAGGTATGAAAATAAATTTTAAAACCTGCTTATGTTTAGCACCCAAATGTAAAAAACTGCTACTTCCTTATATACTTGGTATGCTATTTTTAAAGTCCCCAGAAATAGGCTGAACATGATCTCAGGTATGCTTTTCTTAATATGCTGTAGGGTAAATTAGCAGGAAGCGGTCAATTTAGATCCCATGCCACTCCTGTAAATCACTAAGATTCTCAGAATGCAGGAAATCCTTATTGCATCCTGTTTTGGACATGTGAGATATGAGGACTTCCCAACCATAGGGTACATGTAGAATCTCGCAGATTTAGGTGAGCCACAGAGGTTCATTTCTGACAGAAGCAGAAGATTTCACATAGCATGGTTGCAAATTCAGCCCATATGTTCAGCATAAGATACCTAAAGGATACTTAACATTACTGCTTATAATATGTGCTCAACAATAACCTGGAAATTACTATATATGCCAAAGTGATTCAATAACATGAGATTATTATCCATAATCCAAAAACTGAAAAGTTTAACCAGTGATTTAGTCAAACAAAATACAATTATATTTTTCTCTGTAGACAATCATTAGATAAAAGGGCCACACACAGAATGAGACAATAAAAGCATTATCTGCACACGAGAGGTTGTTTGTTCTCAATATCAAGTTACTAGAGGAGTGAGGGTGAGACTCATACATTCGGTTCAGCCACAGAGATGTCAGATTTTAATGAACAATGGTTTTTTAAGGAGGGCCAGCATACAAACATACTTTATACCCCTGAAAATTATTACTCGATTAATCCAGAGACCATTTCCACTGATCCTGGGCTTCGGGACCTTATGGCTGTTCTCTAGGATTTACTGCATGCATGTGACTATTAAGGGATGAAGAGGAGGAGGGGATTTCATTCAAAACAGCTTTGACCGAGTTCTGTATATGCAAAAACTGAGGAAATTCAAAGAAACAGATAATAATTTGATATTGCTTCTCACAAGTTTCCTGACAAGGTGTTAAAAGGGTGTCAATAATATCTTATAGAGAAGAGAAAAATGTGTCAATGAGTGAGGATGGATGGTTAACAAGGCAGAAAGAAATTGAACCAGTTTACTGCAAAAGTGCCAAAAGGAATAAACCCTACAATTCCCAGGGCACAGCAGGAGGGAGAAAATTGATTTACTTTGATTTAGTCCACTCCAAATTCAGCTGTGGCCAAAAACCATGATGGTGGAGAGATCCTATGGTCCACAAGACAGGGTGGCAGTGGGGACTTGGCCACACCCTGGCACTGAGAGGTGGGCCTCTAGCTGGGACGTCAGCAGTTTCTGTGAGGCATCCGAGTAAAGGTGTGGTGCAAGGGTGGGAGGGGCAGGCCTCTAGGAAGGGTCTACTTGTGTGCCCAGCCATGTATTCCTGGGAGTCAGTCTACAGAGGATGCTCAGCTGTCACTGAAACATGGCAGAACTGGAAAGGTGAAAAATGATGGAGAGAAACTGCATTTCTTTGAAGTCCTTGGGGAGAACACTGCTTATGGCTGAAAGGGATATTTTATAAAATGTTCAAGAGCGAGACCCCCAAGGGCATGCTCAAGTCACAACAGATGTTTGCTGAAGTGACTTCTAAGTCTTGTGGACTGAAAAAACTGCAAAGTTTCTATATTGCTGAATGAAGTAACCATGTAAGGGATTGGAGCTGAATTGAGGAAAGCATTTCTTTAACAAAATGTTTGTGTGCACATTCTAGAGAATACAGCATGAAAAGGGAAAAAGGGGTAACTTTGCAGTGGAGATACCTGACAAATATAGCTTCAACCAGGTCATGAAGGTCAACATCAACAGTGGAAAGTCACATTGATAGCATGTACCCTTGACGTGATATAATAAAAACAGCACAATACCTCTGTGGTCTTCCTTCCAAAACCTATAACCCCAGTTTAATCATGAGAAAAATATCAGATAGATCCAAATAGATGGCCATTCTACAAAATAACTGACCAATAATCCTCAAAACTGTTAGGTCACCAAAAACAAATAAAGTCTGAGAAACTGTCACAGGCTAAGGAGACCTGATGACTTAATGTAATGTGGTATCCTGGATAAAATCCTACAACAGAAAAAGGACCTGAGGTAGAAACTAAGAAAATAGGAATAAAAGTATGAACTTTAGCTAATAACAGTAATATATCAATATTGGTTTATTAATTGCAGCAACTGTACCATGCTAATGTTAGATGTGAATAGGAGAAATTCAGTGAAGAGCATATGGAAGCTCTCTGTCGTATCTTTGAATTTTTTCCCTCCCTCTAAAAGTGATCTGAAAAATGAAGTCTATTAAAATGTGTATGTGTGTATATCATTCACAAATATAAATATTAAACAAATATTAAAGGAGATCTAAGTCATTAACTTGCCTCTCACTTATTTATGCAATTAAGAGGGCTGGTAAATCCTTTTTCTAAATGTCCTTTGACAATTCCTTTTTCCCTTGTCCCTTCTCTCTGTACCTTCACACAGGCCCTTAGTATTTTCCCTGAACTTGTGCCATGTCCTTTTGATCAGTCTCTGTGACTACAGTCTCTCTTCCTTTCTGACATGATGTGCAATAGTCACTTCATAATTCATTTTTTCCTAGTGTTAATTTCTTGTTTAAAAATTTCCCGGAGACCCCACCATTACACTCTGTAAAAAAGGAATTCTCCTGGTCATTTAATGCCTTCAAAGATCTGGCCCAGACATTCTTCTGAGCACATTTCTGTCACTTCTTATGTTAACCCATAGATGCTCTCAGTGGTTTTCAGGTTTTAAAATATTTTTAGTAAACATAGCTTTGTTTTTTTTCCAAATAAAAAGTAGAAACCCAAGTTACAGATCAGATAAAGACACTGCTATAGGATGGCCTGGATCAAGAGATAACCTCCTTTTCAGCCTCCTTCTGCAAGATCTGTTGAACATCATCTGAAAAGCTTGTTTTTGAGCCAGTGGACTTCTCAATTGTTTCTAGGGCACTGGGCTCCCCTGCCTTGGACTCGAATGCTTTTTATCCTTGTTTCTGCCTGTGTCACAGTCTACAATGCCCTTCTCCTGCTTCTTTCTCTATTTGGTCCTATCAAAGTCATTCTCGTTTTTCAGACCTCTCCTGACAGGGCTTCTCTGATTGCCCAGCCAAAAGTGGTGTCCGACTCCTGCGGGGTTCTTGGCCCTTGATTGAACTTCTCTTTTGACATTTAATGAATGCTGACTGATCTGTGACAGAATTATTTGATTATACTTATCCGCCTCATTAGTCCATTAGTCTGTAAATCCTTTAAAGACAGGATCTGTGGTTTTCATATCTGTGCATTCTCCACAACAGCTATCATGATGCCTGTATTTAGCAGGCTTTCTGTTAGTGTTACTTGACTAGATGGGTGGATAGAAGGAATGCCCTGAGTTTACTTTGGCTTGAATGGATGTTTCTGCTTTTGATCCTTAGCCTGTTTCCGACTCTGGGTGTCTGTCTGCTTCTTTTACATTCTCTTACTTCTTTTTTTGACTAATGATTTCGTATCTGACCACTAGATATGCCAACTCTCCGTGTCCTAGGAAGACACAGGGAGAAATGGATCTCAAGAGTTACTAGACTGCATCCCCCTCTCTTCGTCCCGTGCTCTTCACTCAAATCTGAGTCCAGTGCCTGGGGCATTATAGGTATTCAATATGTGTTTATTGAAATATTGAATAAAGGAGAATAATTTTAAAAGAGAGCAACTTTTTTAAAGCAAAAGTAGACTGTCTTCATAGCCTGTGTTTCTGTTGAGACTCAGCTGCAGCAACCTTATAGCTATCCATGGAGAGAGATGTTAACTACTCTCAAAATGACTTAAGGCATTCCAATTCAAACTTGGGGCTGTCTGCTTGCCTCTAAAACTTAGTACCCATTTCTGTACAAACCTCTTATTTACACTGTGTCATTTAGCCTGGTTTTCCCCTTGAATGCTGTTCTTGATAATGATTTACAAATATTTATTCTTAATGAAAATGTTGGAGAAGAGTACAGAGTGTAACATTTCCCAGACCCTGCAATCCTCTGCAGACGGACCTAAACACAAACCACAGCGATCAGAGCTTCGTAGACTACAGCAGGTGACTCAGTATGAGAGTGTGCTTGCTTAGAGGATTTTGCAATGGTAATGAGTTGAAGATAAAAAAGATTAAGGGAATATTTTTAATGTAAGTAGCTAAATTTAAATCACATAAAGCTTATAGCCTGAATTTCCAAACATGCTCACCTGTTTTTCCTAATACAACATGAAAGACAAAATGTCCTATCTCACACACACACTAAAGAATGGTATTAAAAATGTTCTCTTTTTTTGTTGTTTAAAATGATATAAATATATTCACTGGAAAAGATTCAAATCTAAAAAAAACACTGAACAAAATGAGAGCATTTTCCCTCTTATGACTACTTTCCTTTCCAGGGAAGCCACACTTCTGAGTTTGCTAGTTATCCTTTTAGTCCATTTTACATGGACGGCTCTGTTTCCCTGTATTACATTATTCTAATACATATTATACATAGATTAGACTACGTGTGTATCAGTCACAATTTACCTTCAGCTGAATCAAAAATAAATAACCAAAGGAGCATTTATCTTTATGAAATAATAAGCAGAAGACTGGTAGGAGATCCACAATGCCACGAAGGACCCAGATTCTTTATATCTTTCCAATTTTACCATTAATTGTTACTTTTACCCACATGCTTGTTACCTTAGGACCCCAAATAGCTGCTATATCACTGGAATTTTTTCGCCTTCCAGGGAGAAGGAGTGGAAAGGACAAAGAGCAGTGATGACCCCTCACAACCCATCAGTCAGAATACTGCCACTTGACCCCACCAAGGTGCAAAGGCATCTAAACCACATTTTTTTTTTAAGCTCAGCACATTGTCTTCCTGAATAAGATCAGAAGTTTCTTTGTAAGAAAAACTGAAGCAATAGTTACTGATAGGCAACTACCATGCCTTCGATAACTAATTTTGCTTTTCCCACTTAATAATATACCCCACATCCCTTCTCATGTTAGTACATTTGTCATTATTTTTAATGATTACCTGGTATGCTAGTATATGAATATGCAACTTTTGGGCTATTTACCTACTGAGGTATGTATCTAACTTTCTCTATTTTTCTCTTTTTTTTTCCTAAGCAGTGCTAATATGAACATCCATCAATCTTAACTTTTTATTTGTAATTTTGTTATAAATTTATTTTCCTTATAAAACCTTCTCCTATTTCCGTATTAAACCTTTCTCCTATTTCCTGATAAAAGCTTCTCCCAATTATATAAACTTCGCATCTTACAGCACCTGGAACTTATTTCTAAATACTTTATAATCTACTACTTTTATTTCTTGTCTCTAAATATCTGATATTTTAGTTGTTGGTATTTCACATTTTCAAAAGAGGATATAATCACCATCATTAATAATAGTTAACACATATAAGTGTTAATAATAGTTACCACATTAATAATAGTTAACACATATAAGTGCTAGGCATAGTTCTACATGCCTTATTTAAAAATTAATTTAGTTCTCACAATGACCCTATGAGATAGATCCTATTACTGTTTATGTTTCACAAACTGAGAAATTGAACAACAGAATGACTAAGACATAATGCCACAAAATTACTGGCAGAGCCATTTTCTTCAGTTTTTCCTTTTTTAAAATCCCAAGCATATTTTCTTATTTAATGTAATGGCACATTAAGAAATTGTTGAATGTTGAAAATCATGTAAACCTACCTCTTATAATTTAAATCTTAATGAGAAATAGTACAGGATGAGAAAAATACATTTTCCTCTGCTTATTCAATGTTAATGATATAGAAACAAGTTATCCATTTGACATTATTGAGAAATCATATGCTCATAAAAATTTTTTTTAGGTAAAGAATGCTTCATGCTTTACAAATAGTGGACTGGATTTATTTAAAGGTGGTACATATACACAATGGGGTACTATGCAGCCATAAAAAAGAATAACATTATATGCTATGCAGTAACATGGATGGAGTTGGGAGCCATTATCCTAAACAAATTAATGCGGGAACAGAAAATCAAATACCTCACATTCTCATTTATAAGTGGGAGCTAAACATTCAGTACACATAGACACAAAAATGGGAATAATAGACAATGGGGACTACTTGAACCTATCAAATACTATGCTCACTACTTAGGTGACTAAATAATTTGTATACCAAACCCATGTAACAAACTTGCACATGCACCCTTAGAACCTAAAATAAAAATTGAAAAAGAAGAAACACAACTCTTACTGATGCCTATGATAGTCACAATTCTTTTGGTTTCCTAGCCACAAAAGAATAGAGAGGGGCCAGGTGTAGTGGCTCACACCTGTAGCTCCATCACTTTTGGAGGATGAGATGAACAGATTACCTTAGCTCAGGAGTTCAAGACCAGCATGGGTAACACGGCAAAACCCTGTCTCAACAAAAGATGCAATAAATAAATAAATGCCAGGTGTAGTGGTGCATTCCTGTAGTCTCAGTAACTTGGGAGGCTGAGGTGGGAGGATCACCAGAGCCCAGGAGGCAGAGGTTACAGTGAGTAGAGATTGCATCACTGAACTCCAACCTGGGTGTCTGAGTGAAAAAAAAAAAAACAACGAAAATAAAAAGAAAAAAAAGACTAGAGAGGTAGTCATCCTGATATTAGAATTAGTAACTGATATCATGATGCAAATTAAAATGGCCCCTAAATCACTGTTGTTTGAGAATAGGATTACAAGTAATATTCCTACTCAATGTTCTCCGAAGAAAATAAGGCCTTGAAAAAACTTGCAGATGAACTTTGTAGACTACAAATATTAAAAAAATAAGAAAAAGTTAGATATCTCATGAATGTGTAAACAGATGTAGATACTAGTCTATTTTCTCATTCACTACCACAAAACAAAAAAGTTGAAAGTTATCAAAGCTTATAAACACAGACCCCTACAAAGTACCATTTGCAGTCAAGAGAAATGTCAAGATAGGTAAAGATGCAGTATTAAGGAATAACTGCATAAAATTAACTATAGCACATGTTGTATGATTGTAACAATTTCATAGCTTCCTCCTATTGCTATTACTGTGAGCTCAAGTGTTGCAAGGATCCTTTTAAAACATTCTAATCATCTCCACAGGAGCAGCTGTCTTTCCAGTAAATTTTGTATTGCAGTAAAAAGTTCTCTCTTGCAGTTCTCATGTATTTTTCATCAGGGTTAGTGCAATACCATAAGCTTTAAATAAAACCATGGGATCCATGTGAAGTGCTACTAGTGGTGCTGAAAGGGCTCCCAATAAGCAAAGTCATGACATTACAAGGAAAAGTTGAGTTGCTTGATATGCACCATAAATTGAGACCTGCAGCTGCAGTTGCCCACCGTTTCAATGAAAATGAATCCAGGGTGATATAGTTTGGATGTTTGTCCCCTCCAAATTCCATGTCGAAACATAATCCCCAATGTTGGAGGTGGGGCTTGGTGGGAGGTGTTTGCATCACTGACTGGATCCCACATGAATGGCTTGGGGCTGTCCTTGTGATAATGAGTTAATCTTTGCTCTAAGTTCACCCAAGATCTGGTTGTTTAAAATAGAGTGTGGCACCTCCCCTCCCCTCTTTTGCTCCCACTGTGGCCATATGACATGCTGGTTCCCCCTTCACCTTCTGCCATGATTGGAAGTTTCTTGAGGTCCTCACCAGGAGCAGATGCTGGATCTATGCTTGTACAGCCTGCAAAACTGTGAGCCCGTTAAACCTCTTTTCTTGATAAATTATCAGTCTCAGGTATTTCTTTATAGCAACACAAGAGCAGGCCAATACACGGAGTAACGACCATTGTAATAAAAAGGGAAATTTGTGACGCTTTTGCTGAAGCTACACCAACAGGTGTGAAAATCTTGCGCTTTTTGTAAAGTACTTTTTTTTTCACTTCTGAATTACGTGAAAAGTGTGAAATACCTTTTTGTTTCATATTGAAAATGCAACTTTTATGCGGGTTCAGGATTACTCTGAGAAAGACATATCTATAGACTCTAATACAATTGAAGAAAAAGCAATGTCATTATATGACAACTTTAAGCAAAAGGAAGATGAAGGATCTAAAGCTGGAGAATTTAATGCAAACAATGGATGGTTTGATCATTTTAGAAAGTATTTGGCTTAAATAATGTCAAGATAACATGAGAAACAGTTTCTGCCAACCATGAAGCAGCAAACAAGTTGCTATTAAGAAAATCACTGAGGAGAAAAGGTATAGGTCCAAATAAGTTTTTAATGCAGACCACAGTGTCTTATTCTGGGGAAAAAAAATGCCACAGAGAACATTTATTGGTAAGAAAGAAAGGCGAGCATCATGATTTAAGGCAAGATGGGACAGGCTAACTCCACTGTTTTGTGCAAATCCAGTCAGGTTTATGATCAGGACTGTTTTTATCGATAAAGCTACTAACCCCTGAGTCTTAAAGGGAAAAGATAAACACAGTTGGCAGTCTTTTGGTTGTACAACAAGAAGACCTGAACACTGAGAATCCTCTTTCTGGATTGTTTCCACTGTGCTTTGTTCCCGAAGTCAGGAAGCACCTTGCAAGTAAGGGACTGTCTTAAAGTTCTTTTAATATTGGACAATGCTCTTGGCCTCACAGAGGCCCACGAGTTCAGCGTCAAAGGTGTCGAAGTGGTTTACATACTCCCAAATACAAGGTCTCTAATTCAGTCTCTAGCTCAGGAGATCTCAAAGACCCAGAAGGCTCATTACACACAGTACTCTATGGAAAGGATTGTCAGTGCTGTGGAAGAGAATCCCGATATGGAGAATATCATGAAAGTTTGGAAGGATTACACATTTGAAGATGCCATTATGATTATAGAAAAAGCCATGAAACCCATCAAGCCAGAAACAATAAATTCCTGCTAGAGAAAACTGTGTCAGATGTTGTACATGATTTCACAGGATTTATGACACAGCCAACCAAGGAAATCATGAAAGAGATTGTGGATAAGGAAAAAAAAAAAAAAAGTGGGAGGTGAAAAGTTTAAGATATGGATCTTAGAGAAATTCAAGAGCTAACAGACACCACAACAGAGCAGTTAACAGAAGATGAATCTCCAGCTGGTAGCTGGAGATGAATACTTCCAAGCCAGTGCCAGATGATGAGGAAGAAGATACAGAAGAAGCAGTATCAGGAAACAAATTGACATTAGACAATCTGGCAGAAGAGTTCTGGTTATGTAAGACTGCTTTCGTCTTATTTCACAACATGGCCCCTTCCACGATATGGGCACTGAAACTAATGCAAACAATGCAAGAAGGGTTGGTACCATACAGAAATATATTTAGATAAATGAAAAAGCAAAAAAATCCAGACTGATATTTTCATAAAGTTACACTGAGTGTGCTTGTCTCTCCTGCTTCCCTTTCTATCTCCTCTACCTCTGCCACCTGTGAGACAGCGAGACCAACCCCTCCGCTTTCTCCTCTCCTCAGCCTATTCAATGGGATAACGATGAGGATGAAGAACTTTATGATAATGCACTTCCACTTAATGAGTAGTAAATATATTTTCTCCTCATATAATTTTTTATTAACATTCCCTTTTCTCTAGCTTACTTTGTTGTAAGAATACAGTATATAATACATATAACACAAAATATGTGTTAATAAACTGTTTCTATTATTGATGAGGCTTCTGTTTATCAGTAGACTAATAGTGATTAAGTTTTGGGGGAGTCAGAAGTTACAAATTAATTTTCAACTGCAGGGACTGTTGACATCCCTAATCCCCAAGTTGTTCAAGGGCTAAAATTTGCACCATCATATCAGGGGCTAAGACTTCTAGCTATTCAAATTCAGAGCTTACCTAGATTCTGAACGTTTTACTCCTAGATCAAAAATTGATATTGTAGTATGTGAAGAGTGGGAAGGAGAAAGTAGTTTCCTTAAACACCACTAGAATTTTTAACCAGACTGCTTATATTCTGATTAAAGTAGAATTGATAACTCTTACTTTGAGGTAGAAAAACCTAATCATGGCACTGATGGGGGAGAATGTCTTCTCCCTCATTCCACTCATTTTCTTCACTGTCTCTAGGTCATAGTTGCATATTTGTGATGTAGAAAAAAAAAAGGAAAAAAATTTTAACATAATGTAACTGAGAAAGTGAATATAAAGTAACTTTGTTAACTGCAAATAAAGTTAACTTCCACAAAAAAATTAACCATAATGAAGTAAAGTAACATTATTATGTATTTTAGTTATTGGCTATGATAATTAAAAGAGGATTACCAAATATCTTATTTTGATATTTTCCTGATTTTCTACATGCACTGTGGATGTTGTAACTGTCTTGCCAGAGTTTACATAAAAAAGATTCCTGTTGTTGGGGACATGTTTATTTTGGAAAGCTTGTGCCTACAGGAAAATTGGCACAGAATGTATTTGGCGTAACTGTGGCTTCTGCACACTGTCAGCCCAGTTTAGGAATTAACCGTAATAAGAAATTGTGAGTTACTAGAGGAAGCAATTTTTCTAAAAAGCAGTAAGGAATGCAAAAAAACAAAAGCAAAAATAAAAACCACTGCCTCTGCCTCTATACACATACATTGAATCAAAAACAAATTCTTGATTTTGATTTTATAATGTAACTAGGAAAGATGGAACAACTAAGGAAAACTGGGTAAAAGTAGACTGCGACTACCTGTGAATCTGTAATTCCTTCAAAATAAAATCTTAAAAAAAAATTTGCTACCTCAATAAGGAAAGATCCTGGAGCAAAAAGAGTAAGAATTGAGAAATAAATCATTGATATCCACTAATGTGAAAGTACAGATAAGCTGTCTAACTTTGAGAGGACTTGGACTGCCTTCAGAGTAAACTGGGGAAACTTGATAGAGGTTCTAAATCATGAGGTGAACTGTGGTTTGCAGATTTGCAAGCTCCTTGTGGCTTTCACTCAAACTGTGGTTTTCAAGGGGATATTACCAAAAGAATTTTCTAAGAAAGGTTAGACAAATACCACAGACAGGCTGGGCAAAACCAAAGGGTAGAGATTTGAGTGGAGCACTGATGTAAATACTTTCTTTTCTGGAAAGGGCAGAAAAGGCTGATTCTCTTGAGTTGTGCTTTTCTGATTTCCAGCTGACTTTTTCCTCTCCCTCTAATTACACCGAAGCCAATGTGGAGAACAAGATGGGTCAATTAAACTAGGTAGAGGGAGGGAGATCCATGTGGGTCATTACTATTGATTTTGTAAAGACAAGTTCATAATAATGAAATTCTCAATCTTGTGGACTGAAAGTTAGCTCTTTATACTCCCAATGGAACAACTCTCTCTCCATTTTATGGCCTGAAGAATATTTTTCATTTGTTTTCATTATTATCTATTTTCCCCTCAAGTAGATGGTAAGCTCCTTAATGGTGTTTTCTTTTTTTAAGTAAAAATCAAGACATTTAGAATGCATTAATCTCTTCAGTGAACTCCATTGGTATCAGTAACTGCAATGTTGCAGCTTTCAACGTTTCACATTACTAGTCAGTAAGTATTTGTTTTAAGGGTGAGAGTAGGAACAGAACAGGAGACACAAGGATATCAAATTTCACATATATTAAAAATTCAAAAATCAGAACCATTTTTTTTTTTCTGGACTGGGTCTGGTGGCATGTACCTATAGATCCAGCTACTTGGGAGATTAAGGCAGGAGGATGGCTTGAGCACAGGGGTTAGAGGTTACAGTAAGCTAGGACTGCACCAGTGAACTCCAGCCTGGGTGACACAGTGAGACTCTGTCTCTATATAAGAAAAATTAAAAATAAGATAATTTTCTTTTTTACATCAAAATTGCATTACAAACTTCAATGTTTTCATTTTACCCAAGACTCATCATCAACTGAATTGGGAGTATGTGAAAAAGAAAGCCCTGCTATGTTCAAAGTGCTCTTTTCTGGAAATCTTTTCCAGTATCAACTGATGCAAACACATCAGTTGATGTCCCTCCTGTACCACCACTGAAGCTAGGAACATATGTACTATCAGCAGTTTCTTCCAACCATGAAGAAGCATGCTGTTGAGCACCCAGCCTCATCTAACAGCAGCAAACAAATAATCCAACTTTATTA
>NW_012103721.1:2126703-2127996 GCF_000951045.1 Mandrillus leucophaeus
ACATCCCTTGTAAGTTGGATTCCTAGGTATTTTATTCTCTTTGAAGCAGTTGTGAATTGGAGTTCATTCATGATGTGACTGTTTGTCTGTGATTGGTGTATAGGAATGATTGTGATTTTTGCATATTGATTTTGTATCTTGAGGCTTTGCTGAAGTTGCTTATCAGCTTGAGGAGATTTGGGGCTGAGACGATGGGGTTTTCTAAATATACAATCATGTCATCTGCAAACAGGGACAGTTTCACTTTTTCTTTTCCTAATTGAATACACTTTATTTCTTTCTCTTGCCTGATTGCCCTAGCCAGAACTTCCAACACTAAGTTGAATAGGAGTGGTGAGGGAGGGCATTCCTATCTTGGGCCAATTTTCAAAATATATATGCACCCAATACAGGAGCACCCAGATTCATAAAGCAAGTACTTAGAGACTTACAAAAAGACTTAGACTCCCATACAATAATAATGGGAGACTTGAATACCTCACTGTCAACATTAGACAGATCAATGAGACAGAGTTAACAAGGATATCCAGGAATTGAACTCAGCTCTGCATCAAGCGGACCTAATAGACAGCTACAGAACTCTCCACCCCAAATCAACAGATTATACATTCTTCTCAGCACCATATCCCACTTATTCCAAAATTGACCACATAGTTGGAAGTAAAGCATTCCTCAGCAAATGTAAAAGAACAGAAATTATTACAAACTGTCTCTCAGAACACAGTGCAATCAAACTAGAACTCAGGATTAAGAAACGCACTCAAAACCGCTCAACTACATGGGAACTGAACAACCTGCTCCTGAATGACTACTGGGTACATAATGAAATGAAGGCAGAAATAAAGATGTTCCTTGAAACCAACGAGAACAAAGACACAACGTACCAGAATCTCCGGGACACATTTAAAGCGGTGTGTAGAGGGAAATTTATAGCACTAAATGCCCACAAGAGAAAGCAGGAAAGATCTAAAATTGGCACCCTAACATCACAATTAAAAGAACTCAAGAAGCAAGAGCAAATACATTCAAAAGCTAGCAGAAGGTAAGAAATAACTAAGATCAGAGCAGACCTGAAGGATATAGAGACACGAAAAACCCTTCAAAAATTCAATGAATCCAGGAGCTGCTTTTTTAAAAAGATCAACAAAATTGATAGACCACTAGCAAGACTAATAAAGAAGAAAAGACAGAAGAATCAAATAGATGCAATAAAAAATGATAAAGGGGGTATCACCACTGATCCCACAGAAATACAAACTACCATCAGAGAATACTATAAACACCTCTATGCAA
>NW_012103721.1:2133156-2134400 GCF_000951045.1 Mandrillus leucophaeus
ATGTACTATCAGCAGTTTCTTCCAACCATGAAGAAGCATGCTGTTGAGCACCCAGCCTCATCTAACAGCAGCAAACAAATAATCCAACTTTATTACTTTCCCAGACAAACTTTGAGTTTCCTTTAGAAAAGTGAAACTGGACATAAGGATATTATGCTTTTCCACTGATGGCATTACTAAGCGGGAAATTAGCTTCATTTCTGACCCAAAACCTGTATCCAGTATGTAATCAGCTACATCTAAAACTAAATATTTTAGTTGTCTGAGACCAATCTTTTCTTTTTCTTTTTTCTGAAGGTAAGTTACTTGCCTTCTAATGTATTATTATTATTATACTTTAAGTTCTAGGGTACATGTGTAAAACGTTTAGGTTTGTTACATATGTATACATGTGCCATGTTGGTGTGCTGCACCTGTTAACTCGTCATTTACGTTAGGTATATCTCTTAATGCTATCCCTCCCCCCTCCCCCACCCCATGACAGGCCCGGGTGTGTGATGTTCCCCACCCTGTGTCCAGGTGTTCTCATTGTTCCCTTCCCACCTATGAGTGAGAACATGTAGTGTTTGGTATTCTGTCCTTGCGATAGTTTGCTCAGAATGATGGTTTCTAGTTTCATCCATGTCCCCACATGAACGCATCCTTTTTTATGGCTGCATAATATTCCGTGGTGTATATGTGCCACATTTTCTTAATTCAGTCTATCATTGATGGACATTTGGGTTGGTTCCAAGTATTTGCTATTGTGAATAGTGCTGCAATAAACATACGTGTGCATGTGTCTTTATAGCAGCATGATTTATAATCCTCTGGGTATATGCCCAGTAATGGAATGGCAGGGTCAAATGGTATTTCTAGTTCTAGATCCTTGAGGAATCACCATACTGTCTTCTACAATGGTTAAACTAGTTTTACAGTCACACCAGCAGTGTAAAAGTGTTCCTGCTTCTCCACATCCTCTCCATCACCTGTTGTTTCCTGACTTTTTTAATGATCACCATTCTAACTGGTGTGAGATGGTATCTCATTGTGGTTTTGATTTGCATTTCTCTGATGTCCAGTGATGAGCATTTTTTCATGTGTCTGTTGGCTGCATAAATGTCTTCTTTTGAGAAGTATCTGTTCATATTCTTTGCCCACTTTTTGATGGGGTTGTTTGACTTTTTCTTGTAAATTTGTTTAAGTTCTTTGTAGATCCTGGATATTAGCCCTTTGTCAGATGGGTAGATTGTAAAAATTTTCTC
>NW_012103721.1:2136082-2143565 GCF_000951045.1 Mandrillus leucophaeus
AATAAAAAATGATAAAGGGGGTATCACCACTGATCCCACAGAAATACAAACTACCATCAGAGAATACTATAAACACCTCTATGCAAATAAACTAGAAAATCTAGAAGAAATGGATAAATTCCTGGACATGTATACCCTCCCAAGACTAAATCAGGAAGAAATTGAATCCCTGAATAGACCAATAACAGATTCTTAAATTGAGGCAATAATTAATAGCCTACAAACCAGGAAAAGTCCAGGACCAGACAGATTAACAGCCGAGTTCTACCAGAGATACAAAGAGGAGCTGGTACCATTCCTTCTGAAACTATTCCAATCAATAGAAAAAGAGGGAATCCTCCCTAATTCATTTAATGAGGCCAACATCATCCTGATACCAAAACCTGGCAGAGATACAACAACAAAAAAAGAATTTTAGACCAATATCCCTGATGAACATCGATGTAAAAATCCTCATTAAAATACTGGCAAACTGAATCCAGCAGCGCATCAAAAAGCTTATCTACCACGATCAAGTTGGCTTCATCCCTGGGATGCAAGGCTGGTTCAACATATACAAATCAATAAATGTAATCCAGCATATAAACAGAACCAAAGACAAAAACCACATGATTATCTCAGTAGATGCAGAAAAGTCCTTTGACAAAATTCAACAGCCCTTCATGCTAAAAACTCTCAATAAATTAGGTATTAATGGGACATATCTCAAAATAATAAGAGCTATTTATGACAAACCCACAGGCAATATCATACTGAATGGGCAAAACCTGGAACCAATCTTTTCTTTAACTATGTTAGTCTTCCACAAGTAGCACATGATAGATTAAAGCCTTGTAATGCCTGAGTGAGAAAGGAAGGGAACACTATTTTGGTTTCAGACCTCTGTTAGGCAACTTACATACTTGCTGCCGCCACATACATATGTTGAGGCTGATAGTTTTACTTTTCTTTAGTTTTATACATTTTGAGCAATAGGTATGACTATGTTTACTTTGCATGTGAAACCGAAGCTCAGAGATGTTAGATAATCTCGTAAGTGGCAGAGACAAGAATCCAACTAAGGTCTGTCTGATTTCAAAGCTGACATTCCTTTCATTACATGGATTCACCTCTTCATTCTCCAGAGTTGTTTAGCAGTTCTACGGCTAACCACAAGTATTTGTTGGCTAGATAGAGCGATAAATGAATGGATTACTAAATAAAACCTTCTGAGGCTTTATGGACAACACTAATCTGAGAAATATAAATGCTAACAGGAATCCTTATAACATTCATCTGCATTTCTGAGCAGCCCTGTCTTTTCTGCCAAAGAATGATTGCTCTGACCTTCCTTAGAAGTGAAAGCAGAACACTGCTCCAGTACATCCATCATTAGAATGAACTCAGGTCAAAGTGGAAAGGTAGGTGAAGAGAGACCTAGGAACTCTCCCATCACCACACTTGGCAGCTCCTGCTTAGCACTGTTCATGTAGTCACTCACTGAACTGAGTCTGGGACAACTTTCAGAATTATCTCCACTTCCCTTAGCTTAACAGTCCTAGCTGGTAGTAATGGAGGAAAAGCAATCTCCAAATAATTCTCTTGAGGAAGTCTTGCTTATAGAATTTTGAACCATCCAAATAGACTGAGTTAAAAAATAATAATAATAATGTCCTTCCCTCATTAGATTTGTCACTTGAAGTAAGCCACCCAAGCACTCATTCCAAAAATTTGAAATATGAGAATTTTCCCTATGGTTGGTATGAAGAATAAAGATAATGTAGATAAAGGGCTAGGCTCACCATAGATACCCATGAAGATGTGGCTATTCCTAGTAGTAATATAGCTGAGTTTTTGGTATCTATGATACCTGTACTTTTTCCAACCAAAAATAAATTTTCTAGGGGTTTGTGATTTTATCTGCATTATAAGCCTTATAAAAGTCCAAAAATGTATAGTTAAATTATTAATAATTTAATCACCTTTGTTAAAGAGCAAATTATGTAAATTTGAAACTATCCTAGCGGGGGCAGAGCAAGATGGCCAAATAGGAACAGCTCCAGTCTCCAGCTCCCAGCACAAGCGACACAGAAGACAGGTGATTTCTGCATTTTCAACTGAGGTACTGGGTTCATCTCACTGGGAGTGCCAGACAATCGGTGCTGCTCAGCTGTTGCAGCCTGTCCAGTGAGAGCTGAAGCAGGGCAAGACATCGCCTCACCTGGGAAGTGCAAGGGGGAAGGGAATCGCTTTTCCTAGCCAGGGGAACTGAGACACACAACACCTGGAAAATCGGGTAACTCCCACCCCAATGCTGCGCTTTAAGCAAACTGGCACACCAGATTATATCCCACACCTGGCCGGGAGGGTCCCACGCCCACGGGGCCTTCCTCATTGCTAGCACAGCAGTCTGCGATCTAACTGCAAGGCAGCAGTGAGGCTGGGGGAGGGGCGCCCACCATTGCTGAGGCTTAAGTAGGTAAACAAAGCCCTGGGAAGATCTAACTGGGTGGAGCTCACAGCCTGTCTCTTATACACATCTAGATGTGTATAAGAGACAGTTGTAGGGACATGGATGCAGCTGGAAACCATCATTCTCAGCAAACTATCGCAAGAACAGAAAACCAAAGACCAAATGTTCTCACTCATAGGTGAGAACTGAACAATGAGATCACCTGGACTCAGGAAGGGGAACATCACACACTGGGGCCTATCATGGGGAGGGGGAAGGGGAGAGGGATTGCATTGGGAGTTATACCTGATGTAAATGACGAGTTGATGGGTGCTGATGAGGTGATGGGTGCAGTACACCAACATGGCACAAGTATACATATATAACAAACCTGCACGTTATGCACATGTAGCCTAGAACTTAACGTATAATAAAAAAAAAGAAAAGAAAGGAAAAGAAACTATCCTGCACTTGGGCTTTCCTTAGCTTACTTTGGATTTTTACCTGAGTTTGCTCCTCTTTGGAGATTTTCTATTTTGAAATATACAGAGGATGCCAGTTTTGTGGTCACTGGGATCCTGCATATGTATAGGACACTGCTTATGTACAAATTCCTCTACCCGCCCAATATGGAAACAAAGGGAAAGGTCTCATGAAAGTGTTGGGATACAAGTCGTTATGGATCTCATGTTTCCACACAACTTGCAAACAGAACTAATAGCTCTTTTGTTCTAGTTTATTGTTTCACAGTTAATTACAGAGTGAACCACATTGAAGACAGATGTAGCCTCCTTTCCAGAGCAAAATGTAGATCTGTTTATTGTCCAGCACAATCAAGATAATATTTCCCTTCAGGGCAAAGGTTTGCAGGTTTGCTTGCAACTCACTACAACAGATTTAGATTCCCTAAGCTAAAGATTCCACTGCATGTCCAGCATCTAGATGGACCCCCTCTGCTGCAACACCATGGGACTTTGGGAACGAGGAGCAGCGACACGAACATAAAGTTCATGCTATCTGCTAAGAGTAAAGTCTATTGCCTTTAATTCAGGAATCTCTTGTTTTCCAGCAGTATTAACCTGTAACAGATTAACCCGTTAGCTTGTAAGTTAAAAATTCATGCTCTTCACAGTCTTGACAAAGAGAATGTAAAAACACTAGAATATGCTATTTACAGCCCAGAGGAATCTTTTCTGATACGGGTAATTTAGGGAAATTGTTGCAGGAGTGATAACTGGGCCTCAAAGGATGAGTAGAAGTGGGCTGACTGGAGAAGGCTAAGAGAGGTGTTCCAGACAGAAGAAATAAAGCAAAGATGTATGTATGTTTGTGGAAAACTGGAATGTTAGAACCTGGATTGCAAGAGGATGAGTATTGCAAGATATAATATAAAAGCAATTTGGAATTATATTGAGAAAAGAAAATTGATTTTTGGATTTGGTACTCCACTAAACAGTCTCAAATGAATTGTCTCATTTTAGTAACACAGCAACTTTCTTGGGTATGTATTGCTATCCTGTTTGAAGAAATAAGTCTCAAAGAGTTTAAATAATTTCTTTTTCTGTAAGAGTAAACAGCTAATAAGTACTAGAACAACAATATAAAACCAATATTCTTTTCCTACCATCTTCAACCAGTGAGGAGATTTTACTTGTGTTCTATAAACACATCAGGAGCCATGTGTTTTATTTTTTGTTTTTGTTTTTTATTTTTCAATTTTCATTTAGGTTAAGATATCCTGCTCAGGTCTGCTGTAAATGAATGATTTGACAGCAGTATGAGGTATTGGAGAGGGGTAGTCTGGAAAGAGCAAGAACAGTTATGACATGTGGCAATACACCTGAGCATTTGTAAGGGACCTAGAATGGTCATGGCAATTGTGATAGAGAAGAGAATGATTAGTGGAGTTTGGAAATACAGTATATTGTAGAGGAGAACTTATTTTTTAACATGCATAGATGTTTCTAGTTTGGATGGCTAAATGATTTCACTAACTGAAATAGATGATTCTGGATAAAGAGAAACTGAGGGACAACATTATTAACTTTATAAAATAAATCAGATGGCATAGAATGAATTTCAGATGGTCAAATTTCAGACAGGTTTTACTTTGTGGAAGGTACATTTTAGATTAAGAGATGTTCAGTTTTTCCTTGAATTAACAAACTATTCTTTCATTGGTAATTACAACCTAATGATAAAATTTCTAAAGTCCTACAGATATAAGATAGCATTTAGCACAAATATTTACTTTCCAGTTATTAAAAGGACCAATATCGAACAGAATTTATGAGAATTAGAATGCTAATTTACCTACTCTGCCTTTTGTTGCACTTCATAAAAAATTTTATTGGTAATATTATGTCCACATTTTTTACTGGAATGAAAAAATGCTAAACAATTTTGGCACAAAACAACTATCAAATCCCTCTTATTCTGTGCCCTTTCTATCTGAAACCTCTCCCAAAAACTGAATCCTTGAAAATATTTCCAGTAAATGTTGCTTATGAACAGAAAAAGACAAAAAGTTATGTGACTTTTTTGACTGACTTTGTTTATTCTTTACACCAGTTTATAAAAAGACTGAATGATTCATACCATCTGTGAATTTGCATGTTTCCCCTATCACTTTTTAGAAATGTGGCTTTCCTATGAAAACAACCACTAATGTTCCTTTTATAGTTTCTTCTCAAGTGAAAAGGTTGTTTTGTACATGCATGCATAAATGTTCAAGTTTTGAATCAATGTTTAATTAGTGTTCCAGTTAACAAATTGATTCAGTACCACCGCCATTTCCAGAATAATAATTTCTCCATTAAATGGTAGGGACAACTGTCTAAATGTAAACCGTGACCATTCATCTAAGCATGTTAGCTAATAACTGATTCCTTTTTACGTTTCTCATAAGAAAAAAAAAACACAAACACAGGGAAGAGAGAGAGAATACCAAAATAGGAGCTGCTAAATGATGAAGGTAAAAATTTGATGAAGTGATGTCTTTATCACCTTGCAAAAGCAATTTACTCTTCAAATTCTCTTGTAGAAGTATTCTTAACAGCTGGCAGTTTGAAGGTTTGAATATGAAGGCCAGGGTATTTCCTTTTATGTTAAAATTAACAACGGTCATTTTCTTATCTTGGCTAATTGTAAATAATGCTGCAATGAACTTGTGAGTGTGAATATCTCCTCAATATATTGACCTCATTTCCTTTGAGTATACACTCAGAAATGGGGTTGCTCAACCGTATGGTAGTTCTAGCTTTATTTTTTGGAGAAACACACACATTATTTTTCATAGTGGTTGTACTAATTTACATTCCCACTGATAATGTACAAGGGTACCGTTTTCTCCACATCCTAGCCAACGTTTATCTTTCTTTCATCTTTTAGATAGTAGCCATCCTAACAGGTGTGAAGTGATACCTCATTGTGGTTTTGGTTAGCATTTCCATTATTAGTGATGTTGAACATCTTTTCATGTGCCTGTTGGTCATTTATATGTCTTTAGAAAAATGTCTATTCTGGTCATTTGTCCATTTTTTAATCAGAATAATCTCTCAGAATGTTAGAGCTATATGTAGTGTTACAGCAACGAATCATGGCCCATTAAATAATTTAGGTAGATAGTTACACTGTGAATCGTTAAAACTCGTTAATGTTCACCTTTAATTTGATTCTGGGTAGTTTTAGATAAGAAGTGTTTCACTATGTACTCATTCAGAGTATAGTGCATAAAAAAGTATGTGGCTTCTAGGGGGATGTACTGAAAGCTTGGTGATACAGTAAATCCAAGAATGTTATCACAATAATAAAGAATTTTTAAAGTTTGATCTGCAAACAGAAAGGTTTTAAAGGTTTAGGTGAACTATCTTCTTTAGGACAAGGGTAATCAGGCGTTGGCAACCCTTTTCTTTTTACTACAAAGGACCAAATAGTGAATATTCTCAGCTTTGCAGAACATATGTTCTCTGTCACAGTGACTCAACTCTACTATTGTAATGCGAAAGCAAAATGTAAATGAGCAAATGTGACTTTGTTCCAGTGAAACAATTTGCAAGATCAGGTGATGGCTGGATTCGGCCAGTGAGTTGTATACTGCTAACATCTGGTTTACAACCAGATGCATTTGCATTCAAGCCTCCACTCTTCAGAGCCTAATACGAATCTTTAAAAAGACACAAATTAAGGTTTCTTAAATGAGTGAATTATTACAATAGAATAAATATACGAATTCACTCACAAATTTAAGAGGAATATTTGAGTATCAGCCACAGTTCTAGGCTCTATGGTTGTAACTAGTGGTCCAACCAGCCCACTCCACCCCACCCCACCCATAAAAAATTCTGCCCTTACAGAGATTATCCTTTCAAGGAACAACAGACAATATGCAAGATAAATAGTAAAATGTATAATATGTTAAATGGAAATAATAAGTAATAAAAAATAAAGATGGCACAAGGTGGGAGACTGGCCATTTTAGATTACATAGCCAAGGAAGGCTATATATAAAGGCCACATTTCAGTGAAGACCACTGGGAGGTAAGGGAGCATGTTCTAGGCAGAGGAAACCGCAAATACAAAGGCTCTTAAAGCCGTATATTAGCATTTGAAAGATGTCAATTCTTCCTATTTTTAAAATTATATTGAAACAAAGCACTTTTAAATATAAGGTATTATTTACATGTAATGAGATGCACCCATTTTAAGTTTAGAATGTGATGAATGTAGTTTGAATGTAGTTTTTTGTGTAATGGGTACTATATTCCATTAGTTCTTGAATGTTTGTCCAAAAATAGAAATAGAAAATGTTCCAAAAAATAGCCCATTCAGAAGAAAAGCATAATCTGAGGTAAATGAAAAGAAAGTTTCTCACAAAGACTTCATGCTGGATAACTATTTAGTAGGAACATTAATTTAAAGCAAAAAAAAAAAGTAAAAATATGACATATCTAGTTTCCATTTTTAAAGACCATCTAGTGGTCGCTTTTATAATTCTCATAACATGCTTAATTCTTTATTTCTTATTTATTTATTTATTTATTTATTTATTTA
>NW_012103721.1:2144408-2148911 GCF_000951045.1 Mandrillus leucophaeus
GGAAACTCAAGTATTATGCATACCTGAATGAAACTGCTGGGTTGGGGAAAAGAGTCAGGTGGTGGTGTGAGGTGTTTCTAGGTCCTGTGCTAACACTAGGCATGTGGCATTTCTGCACACGCATGGACTTTATTACATTTGTCACCTTGTGAGTCCTTGTGCTCCCTAGTCTCCTTTGTCTTGAGTAACATTTACTGTTTCCTCTTACACAGGTGTATCTTTACATTAAAGCTAGCCCCAGCAGGGCATCATAATAATAGCTTACAATTATTGAGGTACTTACATGGCAAGTATTCTTGTTAAGTGTTTTATGTGTATTCTTTAAATTGGACAACACAATAAAATCAATAACGTACATAAATTATTTTCATTTTACCAGTGAAGAAGCTAGGGCTTAAAAAGGTGAAACAACATGGATAATAAACAGTAGATTTTAAGCATCTGCCTATTTCAGTTAGCCCCCAAATTGTATGTCATTACCATACTATTTTGCTTCAATATGAGGGGAAATGCTTGAGGCAAGGTGAGGAAGAATATCTTCCTCCTCAATGCTCAGGAAAACATACTTCAAGCATGTCATTGATCACTAGGATGCAGTATCCAGTCTAATAATTTAAAATAACACATTTTCCTAAAACATTATTACATGTTTTAATGTAGTTTCATATCATTATGTACTGTATTTAGTAAGCTATAGCCCATTTACTCCTGTGGTTACAAGGCAGCAGCAGATGGTCAATGATTCAAATAATATGTATTTGGCAAGAGATGAGAGAATGCATAACATAAACCATCACAGATGTAATTGTGAGTACAATTTTAAAAGCAAGACACCCATTTTAATATTGTGTGCTAACTCTATTACTATAAAACATTTAGTAAAATCTGTGTAATTGTACGATTAGATAAAATTGCTCTGTTTCCAGTTATTTCCTCCTCCTTGGTACATTCTGATTTTTTTTAACGTTCCTGCCCTACTCATATTATTAAGATAATATTGTCATGTTTCAAGTTACTCTTTCCTGTTTGTCATTTCTGACCTATGTTGCTTTTCTTCACATCCTTATTCCTATGAGTAAGCTAACACTGGCATTTTATGTTATGGCTTTTTCTGTCCTTTCTGTTTTATTTTTCTAGTAGCAATCATAGAAATTCAGAGAAAAGTAAAAATAATCTGGAACTTCATTGGGAAACATGGAAATATGGAGAACTAGGTATTTTATCCCACTTTGTTCCAAAATAGATTTAAGGTAACCAAAATAGATTTAAGGTTCCAAAATAGATTTAAGAAATATCTGCAGAACAACAACAATGACAAAAACAACAACAAATGAGTCAGAAGAAACTAAGGAAAATGCAATAATAAGAGAAAAAAGATGAAAAATAAGAAAGGGAGTGCAAAGGATATAGAAGATATAATGCAAAAGTTGAATATATATATTTAATTGAAATCAAAGAAGCATAGAAGAAAGGGTATGACAGGCAGTATTTTAAAAGATAATGGCTGATGATCCTCTAAAATTGATGGAGGATATCAATATGCAAATTCAGAGAGGCCAAAAAATCCAAAGCAAAATAAATAAAAACAAATCCACACCTAGAAATATAATAGAAAAATTGTTGAAAAACAGTGATAAAAGAAAATATCTTAGAATCCAAGAAATAAAATAGGTTACCTTCAACATAAAAAATGTAACATTAAAAGCTGATTTTTACAGCTGCAGTGGAAGTCAGGAGATAGTATAATGTCATCTACAATATAATTAAGAAAAATGACTTCTAAAGTAGAATGTTATACACAGCAAAAACAAACAAACAAACAAAACCTTTAAAACAAACAAAAAAGTTCCAAAGGTCAAAAATAACTAAAAATCCATTTTGGACAAACTGAGTTTGCTACAAGATGATCCACACTATATAAAATTATAGTATCTAAAAAATACACTTCAAGCAAAAGGAAAATAATTCCAGATAGCTGTTCTGAAATTAGAAAGAGAAGCCACTGTGGTAAACATGTAAGAAAATGTAAGTAATATTGACAGTATAAAATTATGCCTGTATATATATCATGATGTTTAAAAATTTAGAAAGAAATTGCTATTAGTATATAAAGAAGTTAGAGGAGCAATAGAGTTAAAGGAGTCTATGACCATTGTATTTTCCAGGAGGAAAGTAAAAGAATTGACATTAAGTCAGTTAAATAGACTTTAATAAGTTAAATGTGAACATTTTTATTTGTAAAGTAATCCTGAAAGAAAGTAGAATATATAACTTATAAACTAGTAAGCAAAAAATCATCATAATAAAAATAATCCAAAAGAAGGGAAGAAAATAGAGCAAAAGAAAGAGAACAGATTGAATATATATAGAAAGCAAAAAATAAAGTGGCAAATTAAAACCCAAACATATTAGTTATTATGATAAATGCTACTTAATGAAATGTTTGAGTTATAAGACAAACATATCAAATGGGATTAAAAACAAACCAAAACAAAATACATTTATGTCATTTGCTTGAGACAGACTACAAAAATATTGAGAGTAAGAGAATGGAAATAGAATAATTATAATAATAAACTTAGGTAGCTATTTTAATAGTTTACAAAATAGACTTTAAGGTTAAAAAAAAAAAGCATTATTAGGGTTAAAGAAAAACCCTTGATAATATTTAAATAAATTTAACTTACCAGACAGATAAAGTCTATATGTACTATAAAAACTTCAGCTGCATTAAATTTAAAGGAGTTTAATTGAGCAATGAACGATTCGTGAATTGTGCAGCCTCCCGAGCCAGAGATGGCTCTGAGACTCCAGTGCAGCCACGTGGTAGAACATTTATGGACAGAAAAAGGAAAGTGACATATAGTAAATGGAAGTGAGGTACGGAAACAGCTGGATTGGTTACAGGTTGGCCTTTGCCTTATTTGAACATGGTCTAAACAGTTGGCTACATTTGATTGCCAAAACTCAGTGATTGGCACAAGTGTAGGCTACAGTCTGTTTACACCTCCACTTTTTATAGTTCACAATGCACAAAGAAATCTTTAGGCTGAAACTAAAATATGTAAGGAGGCAGGTTTAGGCTAAACTTGATTTAACAATTCCCCCCCTTTTGGTCATCTTCTCAATTTTGAGAGATTGACCAAAACTTTAGTCATCAACATCACTGTCACGGTCGTAAATGTACTTACTTGGTCTTGAAACCCACTGAGAAACAGTATAACAGTGGGTTTTACAAGGTGGGGACAAGGACTTTAGGTTATTTTTCTTAAGGATTAGAGTAGAGGTTACCTCCCTGTGCTGGAACATCCTATTTACAGCAGAAGAAAACAAAATCTGGTCTGTTCTAGGATCTATGTGTTTCCTTAAAGTCTTAGTTTGATTATGTCATGTTTAGCACAAGTGACTCCATTTTGGTTTGTTCTGGGCTGTTGGGGCCTAGTGCATGAACTCAGTCCAAAACAATGGCCTCCCATAATTTTGTTTAAAAATTTCCCATTGCTTCTGCCATTACTGAGGCTCGAGTAGGCAGTTTTCCCCTCACAGTGTAAACAAAGCCACCGGGAAGTTCGAACCAGGTGGAGCCCACTGCAACTAGGCAAAGCTGCTGTAGCCACACTGCCTCTCTAGATTCCTCCACTCTGGGCAGGGCATCTTTGAAAGAAAGGCAGCAGCCCCAGTCAGGGGCTTATAGATAAAACTATCTGTAACATCTGGGGAAAGGGGCGACTATGGGTGCAGCTTCAGTAGACTTAAACATTCCTGCCTGCCAGCTCTGAAGAGAACCGCAGATCTCCCAGCACAGCGCTTAAGCTCTGCTAAGGGACAGACTGCCTCCTCAAGTGGGTCCCTGACCCCCGTGCCTCCTGCCGAGGAGACATCTCCCAGCAGAGGTCGACAGACACCTCATACAGGAGAGCTGTGGCTGACATCTGGTGGGTGCCCCTCTGGGATGAAGCTTCCAAGGAAGGAACAGGCAGCAATTTTTGCTGTTCTGCAGCCTCCACTGGTGATACCCAGGCAAACAGGGTCTAGAGTGGACTGCCAGCAAACTCCAGCAGACCTGCAGCAGAGGGTCCTGACTGTTAGAAGGAAAAGGAACAAACAGAAAGGAACAGAATCAACATCAACAAAAAGGATGTCCACACAGAAACCCCATCCAAAGGTCAACGACAGCAAAGACTAAAGGTAGATAAATCCATGAAGATAAGGAAAAACAAGTGCAAAAAGGCTGAAAATTCCCAAAACCAGAACACTTCTTCTCCAAAGGATCACAACTCCTCACCAGCAAAGGAACAAAACTGGACAGAGAATGAGTTTGAGGAATTGACAGAAGTAGGCTTCAGAAAGTGGGTAATAACAAACTCCTCCAAGCTAAAGGAGCATGTTCTAACCCAATGCGAGGAAGCTAAGAACCTTGAAAAAAGGTTAGAGGAATTGCTAACTAGTATAACTGGTTTAAAGAAAAACATATATGACCTGATGGAGCTGAAAAACACAGCA